>NW_026453241.1:0-300000 GCF_025200985.1 Drosophila gunungcola
GCTGTCTGTCCCACTCCAATCCCATTGGCTCCGCTCGCCTGCATCCTTTGTCTTTGCAATGGGAGGATTCGGAGTGGGTAGTGGGCACAACTGACAGCCAGTTTCGCGATGCAGTTTCCCTGTACCCCACTCGCCCTGCTTGCCACTTTACCAAGCGCTTTTATTATTATAAAATACGCATGAGTTAGTGTGCATATTTCATGGATTTTGTGTATAAAGGGGATAAAAATGCAATCAGTCGCAAAAACCAGCAAAGTGAAACGGACATAGGATGGTGATGGTGATGGTGCTGGTGCTGGAGAAGTAGTCACCATCTCACACCTTGCGAACACCCAATTCCAAACAATTCGAGCCCCAGCTGACACCCGCAAAATCTCCGCGAAATCCCAGCTGAAATGCCCCTTACAATGCAATTTGTCCGCACACAGAAAGTCCTTGATCCGGGCTAATTTCATAATGGAAATCTATGAGCGAGTGTGAAGTGGCTACGGACAAAAGGGACCTTAAATCATATTTCGGGATTAAATCTTTGATTATTAATTTCAATTACCTTTTCTAGCATAACGCAAGAGAGCACTGAGGCGGCAAAAAAATATAATAAATTTAAAAACATTTCGAAAATATCAAAGTTATTTCGGAAAATCAAGTAATTTATTAACACTGTAACATATTCTGGAATTTAAAGATTTACCCCCATTTGCAGATTTCAAATTTGTCAATTTTTTTGTATACTTTTAAAGTAAAACTATTTAATAATACGTCGATCCAAACAAAATTGAGAACGATAAGAGCATTGAAAGAAATGAATGGACGACTGTCTAGTCTGCCAACTTAAAACTTTAAACACGTTTTTCTCGAAATGGCATCTTTGAATGCGATGATTAAAATAACTTGAGAACTACTGAACAGTTTGTTACTAAGCTTGTTAAACACATAAAAAATGTAGTATTAAGTCGTGCGATTGTTTTTTCGTTAAAAATGTGTTTTTTTATAGCCCAAAATATCAAGTTTTTTAGGGCAAAATCAGGAACAAGGTTAAATTATTATCCATTTTGTCAAAAATGCATATATTTTAAAACTCCTTCGATTATGGACTTGTTTTTAGTGTTATTTAATTGAACCTATAAGCCTTAAACATAATTACACAATAAATTTAATACAGAAATAATTGAAGGGTTTTTAATATATGCACTTTTAAATAACATATTTTTGCCCTGCAACTTAAGTTGATTTCCAAAAATCGCTGGACATGCTTAACGTGTCAGGAACACTAGGAAAATCGTAAGCAATTAATTTACAATCTTTATCATCACAAATACTTGTATTAATGTTGAGGGTGGCCTTTTAACCTCTTATCAGGACGACCAATTCCCCACAGAACTATCCAAATTACAACCAATTTCGAAGAGCATTACAGACAAGACAGGAAAACTTCACTTTTCAGGGTCAACATCCCTTCCGTAAAATTAGCCACGTGTATAATCGAATCCAGAGCCATCGCCTGGCCAATTACTCAATATGATGGATGGCCCACCGAGTGCTTAAGTGAGCTACCCGACCAAAATCCTCGCTGAGCACCCAAAAAAGGGGGCGTTGGCCGGTCCAGGGGGCGGCAGGGTCACACGCACACACATGCCGCACCGTAACAGGTGACCTCAACCAGAGCAAATGAGCAAATGTCGGATTAAACAGAACTTGCCCGTGGAAAGGAGCGAAGAGAATAGCTTCTGGAGGGGCGGGGGTGGGACCAAGACGCTCTACCTACAAGGCACACACTCGGAAAAAAACTGGTTGATTTTAGCGTAGAATATTAGCAAGTGCATATCGAATAAAACATCAAGTCTCGAGCATAGTCCTTTTATCCCAAAAAGTTACAATTTGTGTTGAATACCCTGAAATAACTTATAAGTATTAAATTATTTATTTAAAGTTAAGTTTTTATACCCTTTTCTAAAGTTACTAGGGTCAGTAAATTTAAATTTACATTACTTTGACACTTTTACAGAAAGAAAAAAATTCGAGAAAGATAATTCGGTATCAATAAGTTTCTATTGAAAAACTTTACCAACACACTCAAATCACTTGATTTCTAAGAAAGTTATTCACTTTTTGCATTCGTATTTTGCATATAAAGGGCTGAGTTAAGTGTATATCATAATCTAGATAAATTCTTATAGAAATAGGCTTTAATAAAATAAATATATATCAATAAAATATCATTTATGTATTCTTTCATAAAAGCCTTTTTGGACTAGTCGCATAATTGTCGAGTATGCAAAATAAGAAATGCAAGTGATAGTACATAACAGCCGCATAACAAAATAATTAATAGGCTGGGGGGCAGTAATAAATAAAAATTAAAAAATTAAAATTAAATTGCTTTCATTAATTAAGTTTTTAGAAAAACCTTTTCCTATTTCGGAAGTTGTTGATATAAGCATTTTTTTACCAAACACAAAGTGTTCTTTGGCGAATAATGGTTTTGTATTTGTGAATATGCATTTTTCGGATAAAGAGAGTTCCCTTTGTACTTCTTAAGCTGGGATGATCCGCCTAGTGAAGCCGTTTTATAAACTATGATATATACAAGTATATAAAACTAAACATCTTTATATTATCGTTTTCCGATTTTAATAAAATTAAAAGCTTAATTCTGCAATATTAACCATTACTATATGCAAAAGAAATGAAGAAAAAAATTTACAAATATTTTTATTTTTTAAACTGGTAGGGAATATTTATTTATTTATTTATTTTATTTATTTATTTATTTTTTATTTATTTATTTATTTTTTTTTTAATTTTTTAATTTTTTTATTTTTTTTATTTTTTTATTCGTTAATGGATAAATCTTTACCTGGCTATCAGCTAACTTAACTTTAAAACTAAATATTAATTAAAAAATATTCCCTAAGCAATTGCCTAAGCACATCCTTCTTGGATCCCCAAACCAATCGAATACTTAGTGGCAAAGGGTTACAAAGTCTTAAAGTATATATACATTGCGGATCATTTGCTCTATAACTTTTATTAACTTGCCATCGACAGCAATTGTTCCTGATGACAGTACTGTAAAAATACTTATTTTTAAACGAAACACTATACACACAGTATAGGAATTTTCAAAATACTTTTCAATTCCACCTTATAATTTATTTACCCCATCTTTTTGGCGAGTGTCGCAACCAAGCCAGGGCATATGTACGCCGCCTGGTTAAGGACACAAAAGTCATGACTGGCATGAGAACGAGCTCAAGTGCCATTGAGGAGGAGTGCTCATATTCCCAGACCCGCCTGCTCCACTGCCCCTTTCAAGAGGCGCGGCGCAAGTGCGCGAGTAAATTCAAGAAACAATTTTCAGGAATGACTTAACTTTTGCGTTTATGTGAAAAGTTTCGCAACGTGATGTTATGGGAGCGGCGAAAGGATATGCAATTCACTGTGTGTAAGGGTGTGAAGGTGTGAGGGTGTGTTTAGGTGTGTTTGTTTGTGTGTGTGTTTGTGGGTGGCCTTGGATGTTTGGCCATTTCGGGTATGGGTGTCAGTGGAATCGCAGCGAGAGACTTTGCTCCAGGTCCAGACCTCTGGTGATGTGGCCAAAGTCCTCGGCGTCGAGCTTGTCCTTCTCGGCCAGGATCTGATTGAGGCGGTAGCGCATCGTGCGCAGTTCTCGCCGCGTCGCCGGCAGGCGGACGAGCAGGGCGTGGCACTGGTCCGCACTCAGCAGCCCGTCGCCATCCTCGTCGAAGAGGCGAAGCACGGAGGCCAGCTTCCGGTCCAGCGGCTCGCCGCGCTGGAAGTGGGCCAGGCCGCGCACAAAGTGCCGGAAGCCGAGCGACGGATGCAGCATGGCGTCCACCAGTCGCTCCGCCAGCGGATGCCAGGCCACCGGCGGCACGCGCAGCAGCTCGCTGCGCAGCACCCGATCCTCCGGGTCGCGATCCAAGGCCTGGTAGTGGCCATACAGATAGTCGAGGCGCGCCAGCGAGAAGCCCGTCTCGCCCTGGATGTCGGACAGCTCCTCGGCGCTGAGGTGGTGCGATGCGGCCGAGCCCATGGCTTCCCCGCCTTGCTTCCTCGATGGGATTGTACCAAAAATAAATTTATATCTATATGACGACTGGATGTTCGTGTGCGCATGTGTCCTGCTGGCGTGCGATTTTGTGTGTGACTGTGTGGCGAATCGATCGGTGGAGAAAGGCCAGCTGCGAAAGCCAAAAATGTTTGATCGATCGACTCGGATCATTATGCTATAAGGCCAATTTCGAAGAGTAAATAAATTAAAACAAGAAAGAAAGCAAACTTCGGCAAGCCGAAGTTCATATACCCTTGCAGCTATTGCAAGAATTAAATATTTTTGAAAACATTAAAACTATGATTTACTTGCGTATATGTTTAAAAACATTGAAACTTTGATGATTTGCAGCTCAATTATTAAATAGTTAGTTTATATATTATTATATTTCTATGGGAGCTATATATATAGTCGTCCGATTTTGATGAAATTTAAACCGTTATTCTGAAATATTCAACCTTTATTATATGTCGAAGAACTAAAAAAAAATTAAACAAGAAAGGAAGCAAACTTCGGCAAGCCGATGTTCATATACCCTTGCAGCAATTGCAAAAATTTAATATTCTTGAAAACATTAAAATTATGATTGACTTGCGTGCATGTTTACATTGAAGCTATTTGAAGCTTATTTGATAGTTCCTATGACAGCTATATGATATCGATTTCCGATTTTAATAAAATTTAATGCGTAATTTTGACCTGTCAAATTATTAATTAATCATAAAGAATTTCTAAAAAAAAATTACAAAATAAAATTAAATAAATATTTAACCATTACTATATTTCGAAGAACTTAAAAAAAAATATTAAAAAACACCAAAGTTATAATTTTTTGTATTTATTTTTCCGATTGTTCCTATGGGAGCTATATGCTATAGTCGTCCGATCCGGCTCGATCCGACTTATATACTACCCGCACTAGAAAGAAAACTTTTGGGAAAGTTTCATGCAGATAGCTTTAAAACTGAGAGACTAGTTTGCGTAGAAACGGTTGCAATACAAACAAAAAAATAAAAACGTACAACGACATCATGTAGCAGCCACAGAATTGATAGAAAAATTAATCGAAAAATAAACATAGTTTTAAATATCAAACAAAAACACTTCTTAATGGGGAAAAAAAAGTCGTGACGAACGCACCTTCAGCAAACCAAATTTCTTTTATCAAATTTTGTGACGAAAAATGATTATACATTGGACTGCTTCAGACAGGTACTTTTTGCCTACACAGACATTTTCTAGTGCAGCGTGTCAAATTAGTTTTTCCAAAAAATAGTGGAGCAAACGTTTTTTCTAACGACCTGTCCAGCACATCTGAAATTAATCGAGCATCCTAAAATTTGTATAGAAATTATACCTTTATAATTTCATTTTCCAATTTGTCAATTCATTTTAAGCCAAGTGCATACAAATGAAATACTCCATTAGGAAACTGCGGAGCCAGTCATCGGATTTAGGGCACATATCTTAGCTCCGACGGAATGATAACATATAATTTTGAGTCGGAGCGCGGCGACACCTGACAGCCGCAGCAGCTCCACCCGCGGACCACTTTCCCCTCGCCTGGACAAAGCCTTCACTCATTGTGGCACATGTCAAAATTAATTTCGTAGGCAATATTTTGACGGGCTTTCATGCTAAGCCGAGAGGGTCACTCCCCCTCACCCTCACCCTCCCGCTCCCGCTCCCGCTCCCCCTTCCCCTTCCCCTTCCCCTCACCCTCCTCGCACTGCGTCAACTTCTGCAGACCCTGCCCGACCTCAAAGTCTGAGAATAGGTTGGCATCATGTGAGCAGGTACCACTTTTGATACCCCGCTCTGCAAGGGAGTGCCAGATTCTTTGGGAATAACCCATAAAGTAAATTAAAGATTAAATGAACAGTGATAGAAAATGGAATAGTACAAAAAAATATCTGACTTTTGAAATTGAAATTGTATATTGCGTTTAAATAAAATATAAAATCACAATATAAAGTCCAATGCATTCTAATTTTCATGATTAAATATTAAAAAAAATTTTATTAATGTATTTTGCACATAAGGTTTAACATAGTTTTAGCTTTTTACTATTAATGCTAAATATAGATGAAATTTAAATGTAATTTTCAGATATTAAAATTAAATGAAAAATTTTAAAAGTTGTAATATTTCTATATTTAAGTACCCGCATTAAATGAAAATCAAAGCAAAAAATATTTAAAAGGATACAAAATATTTGGACTCACTTCGTTTTTTCACAAATGAATAAGTATTGTAATAATTGATTAAATAAATCGCTTAATATTATATATATTAATTTATTATTTATCTAGTACTAAAATTCAACGAACACCTTGGTAGTTAAGAATTAGTATGTAATGAAGTACATATTCTGTTAAAATAAGATCGCACTGTAGCTTAAGTTACTATTCAAAACGACATCAATATCCAAGTTTTCTTTACAATAAAAATAAAAAACAATATAGTACAAAAGTTCATCAAAATCAAATAATAATTTGTATCTGCTGATTATGGCGAGCATTAATACGACCTATGACCTTTAAAAAAACAAGGTGTAGTATTCTTTCACAAATTAATAAAATGTTTGTTGAAATGCTGACCATGAATATATGTATGGCTTTTACATTCTTTACCACGAAAACAGTACACCCCTACGTTGTACAAGTACAGGGTATTTGGAAAATAAGTGCCTATGGGGTGTATCTAGATACTTTCCGCCACTAATTGTTACTGACATGCGAAGGTAACTTTTCCCTCACTTTTATTTGCTCCGCTTGGTTTTGCGTTGGGGTTTCGTTACATTTTGTTTAGATTTTGTTGTTTGCTTTTTTTTTTGTGCCAGTCATTGCCCAAATCTGGCAAGAATGGAATTTTTTGCACATAATCTCGGGGATTGGGGAGTGGGTAAGGGCAGGGTACCCGAAACAGGGTACTGACGGCATCACTGCCACAATATGCAAATCTCATTGCGACGCATTAAAGAGACCACAAACTGGGGCTGATGCCCCGATAGCTGGTATTAAAACCATTACTCCGATATCCAATGGTGGCCTTGTGCCCACTCCACAGTCCACTCACAGCAAGACAACAAATTACAAAAATTAAGAGAACATTTTTGTGGATAAAAGGCATTGGGCTGATGTTGGTTGGGGCCAGCAGGTGACAGGTGGCGGGATGGCAGGTGGCACGGCGGGCGACAAAAGTGGCCAGAGTCCACCCCCTGATGGAGGTGTGAACCAGCCGGGAAACGCCCCCACCTCCGCCCCGCCCCTTTTTGTGTGCAAATTAATGAAATTAAATCGTCTTTATTTGATGGTTGTGAGAACCGGAGAAAAGAATTCACTCGTTGTCACCACAGGACGCATGGCAAATATCCTAATGGAAACCAACGCAGACTGCGATAAAAGAGGAGAGTTTCCTTGTGGCTTCTGTAAGGTGTACTAGAACGTTAGCAACATTGTTTAAAAGCCGAAACTGGGGGCGAAACTGGAAAAAAACAACAATAAAATTACACCACAATGGCCGGAGGGAAGCACTCGAAGGAAGTTTAAAATCAAGTATGCAAAAATTGAAGCTTTATATTAGCAATAGTGATACTTGGCCAGTGGAAAGCACAGTCAAGTTAAGTTTTTGATGTCCATAAACAGTAATCCTTTTTTAATGTTTTTGTCTAATATCCACCTTCTTAAAATGTTCTTATGGCTTACTTTAAGGTATAATTACTTCTCACATTTTAAAATTGCGATAAGTTATTATTTTTTTCGATACAATAAGGGCATTCCTACTTGATCCCAGTCGAATTTCGTCCTGGCAGGATGGCTGTATTAAATGGGAACGGAAAACGGGATACGGGGTGGGACTTACGTATTGGGTGAACGCAGATTGCGTTTTCACTTTCATCATTGCATTTAATACGGATGAAATTGTTTGGTGATGGGATCCCGAACGTGATGCGAATACCCAGAATTAATTGCAATCGGAGAAACGGCAAGGAATCAAGCCGATTTCGAGGGAGACAGCAGTCCTTCGCTCATAATACCATTGGATGCTCCACCATTCACAGTCCTTTGTGCCCAGGCCTCTGATTCCCATTCTGGATGATAAGGGCTGCACTGAGGGAAAAGTTTGAAAAAGTAGGGAAAGTACAAGGCCAAATGTTAAACAGGTTATAAACTGTTTAAAAAGATTAATAATTGTTTCAAAATCTGAATGACTTTAATTGTCTCAAATGCTTTTTTCTCTATGAATTTTTTGCCCAATAGGCCCATCCTATTTTCATGTATTTGAAATTATCCTCAGAAGCTACGTAGGAATTTTATTATATCGTTTATATATATGTCGGCTTTGTTATTATTATTCGGTTTTTATATGAGATTTTCTATCATCATCATTAGTTCATTTTGTATTTTTTAAAAATGTTTTGTGTTATTAGTAAAATTTAAAATTGTTGAAATTCCATAGAGTCTTAATTTAATAGATACAAGATGAGTATCACCCACATAGATATTGAAAAAGCACAGACAGAAACAAGTGTTGTTTGTAACTACTTATAATATACACACCTTTAGCTCTACTTTCCATACATCTATAGTTTTTAAATCAAGTCAATTAACGAGCACCATTACTTAACTAACCACTTTTTTTGCCATTAAAATTTTTATAAAAAATAATTATAGCCATTGTTTTGTTCCACAAGTAATTAAATCACTAGCATTATTTTTTTTTTTAAGTAATGACGTGTTTTTGCATTAGCAATTTTGTTTATAAAAAAAAATGCAATGTTTTTCTATTAGCATTACTTTTTTAAAATCACGGGAAACCCCCCATAGTTTGTATTATTATGGTCATTAACAAGAAGGGATTATACATTAAATGCACAAAGGAAACTAACAAGGGCGTTATTTACCTCAGTGTTTCGACTCAATGGCGTTGGTAAATGCTGCCAGTGGCTTTCTTTTGTCGCTTGCCATACAAAAGCAGCGGGGCAAAGGAAACCACAACAACACAACACCTTTGCCCGACTGCCCACTGAACACCACCCACCGCCCACCGCCCCCCGTCCATATACCTCCATTTCCATTTCCATTGCCATTTCCGGCACCCGTGTGGAAATCGCCCGCTGATCTTTGGAAAAGGTGCCCAGCGGCCGGCACGAAATCCTCCTCCACATCCACCACTTCCCACCCACCCCGATTCGTCCTTGTACACCCAGCGGGTCCAATGGACAAAAGAAATTAGCAGCTAGAATCAACAGACAAACGACAATTAACGGATGGGAATGAGCATAAGGGTGAAAAACTCAGGGCACGGGGTGGATTGAGTGGAAATGAATAAGTAAGTGGGTGGGTGTTTTGGTATTTTGGTGTTTTCGTGTTTGGGTGATTCGGTCTTTAGGTGTTTGGGTGGGTCGCATCGCCAATTGTTTGGAACAAGCGAAAAATAGAAAAGAGGAACAAATGCGGCCAAAAGTGGAGAAAAGATGGAGGTGTGACCACCACCTGGCGATTTGGTATTTAGGGCTTGCCCCTTTGGCTCTGCCAATGCCTTTGGTCCATTGTGGCCGCTGTTTCTGAAAGGAGAAAACAGAGGGGGCGAGATATAGGTGTATATGGTGCTGCTCAATTCTATATGTCCGACCAGGCTGCCTTATTGTTCTTTTTCGTGTCTGTTTTCTGGACCAACTGCGGGCACTTTAACCTTTAAACTTGTCGGTACGATTCAGAAGTATTCAGTTTCCAGGCATTTTGTTGAATTCGGTTTGTCCAATTAAAGCGGAACCTTGAGTTAAAGGCTGCGTCAATTAACAATTTTTTTTTTCAAAACCTCAAACAAATTTATGCATCCTCTACAAAATCCTTATGACGGATTTTATAAATTTTCATTCAATTCTTCGCGTAAATCTTTGAATATTCTTTTCTTTTTTATCAAATTTTGGTCATTAACAAAAATATTTTCAATCCATATTTGTATAAATAATTATAACAATTGTATGTAAAGTTTGTAGATTACAAATCATTTTAAATACGACATGAAATTTCGAATATTAAAAGTTATTCACTGTTAATAAAAAGAGACAAATATTTTGTACGCAATTTAAAGATTTTTTGCATTAATTTTCATGCATTATGATTTTTAGTTATTTTTAATATGAAAATAATATAACTTCTTTAAATTTTCCATTTGACTATTTACGAAATAGATTTTAATATCTGAAAATTTAATATAAATTTAAGCCAAATAATTTAATATAATATTCATAGCAAATTTAAAGTGGCGAAAGCACGCAATTATTATTATTCAGTAACAAGAAACTTGAGTTGACAAATCCAAATCCCTTATTTGATGTTAGTGGTCATCAATTGGAGCAAAATTAAATATTTTTGTTTAAGTGGATTAGAGGGCCGAATAAAAATTAATGCTTCATACTTTTGGGTCTTATGAATGCAAAACAGCGGGGGCGAAATGAAAAAACTTAAGGGCTTTTGTGCGGGGGAAAACTTAAAGAGCCACGACCCATGCGGCGTATGAGGAATGAGTGAAATTACTCATACCTCCCGTGGTCTCGCATCTGAGCAACTGGGTGACAGTTGATTTGCCTGTCGGCAGTCGCAGTTCTGGGATGGGGAATGAGCGGGTAAGGGGGTGAGCGGGTGAGGGAGGGCACGGCAGGCGGCACTGCAGGCACTGCAATTACGACGACTAGAGATTTTTCTAAGAAAACCGCACAAGGAGCGTCGGCAACTGTGGCGCCAGCATTCCAAACTAAATTACAAACAAAAATGTTGCAACGAAAACGAAAAGGAAAACGCAGACGGGACCCAAAATCGGAAACCGCAACAGCCAACAAAAATTTTTTCTACGAAAAAACAAAGCACCACGAAGGGCAAGAAGTGAAAAAAATATCAAATTGAAAATGAAATGCCGGGGGTGTCGGTGGGCTGAAGAGGTTCAAGAGCCTTGGCGGCCAAGCGACTGACGCCGTCATTCAGTGCTTCAGTCTTTCGTTCGCCAAGGACTGAACATCCATTCCACTGGATATCCACCGCCCACCCCAATTCCACCGCCCCACGCGGCCTTGCCCTGCCTTGCTTATGCAATTTGGTATGTGTTTCCCAAGAAACCTTTGTTGCATTATTGCCGCAATTTGCAGAAGTGGTGACGTGAGAGCCATCAGAGTGCTGCGTCCACGAATATTGCCCTGCCCTGCCCTGGATCGTCCTTCGTCCTTCATCCTTCAGCCCTAGGACCTCCAACCGCCTACTTTCCGCGCTGGCCCTTCAGCCAGACAGCGAACAAATAACAACTAAGTTGGCAATTTGAAGTCGCGCAAAGGAATCGAGAATAGTTCGTACTTCGCTGAAACGAACTTTATATACCTTGAACTTTATATACCCTTGAATTTGTAAAAAAATGTGTTCAAAAATGTAGTCAATATATTTGTTTGTTACATACTGCATATAATCAAACTCGGAGGATCAAATTGAAGTATATTGTGGATATATTTTTACAGCACTCTCTTAAACTAAAATAAGTTTCATCTGCACTGATAAAACAAATTCTATAGAAAAAATAAATACCTGACTATTGAATTTTAAATGCTATATTTAATATTTATATTAAATATAAAGTCATAATATTAAACATAATATAATGTTAAAATATTTCGATTAGTGTAAAAAATATTAGATTTTAAATACTTTCTATTTGTTTAAATGCATATTATTTATTTTGATATGGTTTTAATTTAAATTTAATTTTCAGATAACAAAATCAGTTCAAAAAATGTTAAAATAAAAAACTTTAGTATTTTCATATTTAAAATAACTTCAAACAGCAATGAACAAAAATCAAAGCGAACACACATTTCAAATCAGTACGAAATATTTGGATTTTCTACGTTTTTTTACCAATGTACACAGATTTGTACGTTAGTTTGATTCAGAAGCATAAGCAAAATTATTAGAGCATTATATTATATAAATTTATAAATTGGAGTGTGTGCAACAAGTTTTAAGTATCGGCTAACACATGTGTTTTTTATTCTCTATTAATTTAAAGCAAATCTTTTTAAGGTAGGAATTTTTTGTTGTCTTTTTTAAAGTAAGTATTTTTAGATAGTTGTGCCATGTATTTCAAGTATTTCAAGTAAATCGAAGTCAAATTGACAAAGTTACAGCACTTAAAGAGCTTTCTATGTATGTATGAAAAACTTAAATTAAATTTTTTTTTCATTTTCGTTTTTTTTTTCTAGCTGCCACTACCCTTTGAAAAAATCACAAAACAAGCCTTTTTTTAACCTTTTTCTAGGCCTAAAGATGCCATCATATAGCCATACGTATGGTCCGTCGGAGTTAGCGAGTACATTGGGTAACAGCAGTATTTATATAATAATAAAATGTTATAATATATGTATATTAACCAAAACTAAACTGCAATAGAAAATCATGTAAATCAACACAGGTAGATGCACAAAAAATAAAAGAATATATTAGAATAGATTGACCAATAAACTTTAGTCATAATTGCAAGGGTATCTTAACTTCACTCTGGGCAAATTGGTTTCTTTCACCCTGAATTTCAGAGTCAAATAACTAGCCCAATGAAGAAGGGTATTCCCAGGCAAACCAGCAACAAAAATTGGGAATTTGGAGCTCAGGGCAGCTTATCTTTGAGGTGGTTAACGTTTGGCCAGAGATTACGCCCAAGGATGGGATGGCAATATTGGGATGGATACAAAGTTTCCCGGCTGAGTGGCCAAGGCAGCACAAAAGGACATCGATCATAACACCTGAACGCAGTTCATAAATAACCAACCCTTGGTCCGCTTTTGATCCACACAAGAGTCAAATGAACGATTTTGGGGAATCCACCACCTCAATAAAAACTGCAAAGTGCCAATTACAAAAATAACAAGTTAGCCCAAAAACTTATTTTGGCTTCCTGACTTCTGCCCAGTGTTTGTTTGCCCCGATGCATTATTAAGTTTATACCAAGAATTTCGCAGCACTGCATGAGTGTGTTGATGCGTTCTTACGATGGCCATTTAATGAAACGGGGAAATACGTGTGGGCATAAACACCATTTCATGTATTCGCTTAAACACGAAAGTTGACTATGATTTTAGACCGAATGCGTGAAATGGCGAGGCGCAACCAACTTAACTCGTTACAAATAAGATGGCAACGCCAGACGTAAAAATAAAAAATTGAAATTAAATTCTTCTCGCCCTTTAAAGGTCATTCATTTTGTTGTCTTCGTCTTCACTTGGCTTTTTTGTTAATTAGTTTTCCTGCTCGCCCTGGGGATGGTAAAGTACTAATAATCAGCTTAAATAATAATACTAGCAGAGCTGCCAGACATGTAAATTAAGCTGGGACTTAATTTTTACACGTCTGGTATCTCTGCTAATATATTATTTTATGCATTAGCAGGGGCTAATTTGATTTCATGAATTTAAGAATTCATGAATTTCCTAGCATAAACGTAGTATGCGTGTGTGATTGTGGCATTTAGCTGGCAAGGACATTTTCATGGTTTTTCAGTCCCGTTTCGACTGCAACTTTTTCGTAGCATACTTTTGCCGGCGCATTGATTGGCTCCGGGCATTTGTTGGTCTGGCAGCAGGAGTCAACTAGCAGCTAACTTGATCCATCTGCAGGCCTGCAGCCAAAGTACCGGATGGCAGGAGGGCAGTATGGGTTGGTCAACTAAATTGACTGCAGCTGGGGCCACAACTCGAAGAACTTTTGCAGTCGCACCCCAAAACAATGCCATGCAGTGCCAACTTGTATTGTGGGAAAGAAGGGATCAGGATTAGGAGCAGGGCGGGCAGACGTACGGACGGGGACCATGACCAACGAAAATAATATGAAATAAATTCCAATGGAGCCCGAAGAATGAGAAGTTGAGTGGGGCTTGGCCAAGATGAGTGGTTAGGCCTTAAGAGCGGACGAG
This sequence comes from Drosophila gunungcola, assembly GCF_025200985.1. NCBI lineage: Eukaryota > Metazoa > Arthropoda > Insecta > Diptera > Drosophilidae > Drosophila > Drosophila gunungcola. The sequence goes on from NW_026453241.1 coordinate 14,030, forward strand.
CGTACTGCAAAAGGGCCGGCGTACAACAAATCCGTACAAATTGAATAAGAACTCAATCTTGGCTACTGTGCGAACAACTTTCCTTTGGCGGAGAGCAGGACGAAGGGTTCCGGGACCATGAGGAATGATAAAAAAAAAAACCAAAACACAAACACACACCCAAGATGCGGAAAAACAAAAGGCACAAGAGCAGTAGCGCAGAAGCGCAAAGATCATGGTAGGCAGTTGCCAGACTGAAAGATACTTTTCAACTTAATTAAAACTGACTGAAAAATAATGCAGAAAGTTATTTAACATACAATATTCATTACAAGAACTAATTGGCTAATATAATTGATTGATTACATTGATTGCTCTGATAACAAAATGGAAAAGTAAAAATATATAGGCTATTGAAATCTAAATTTTATAACTAATATTTAATTATAATAATTAGTTCAAGGCATATTAATTTGCATGATTTAATATTTAAGATCTAAAATGTTTCCCAATATATATAAAAGTCGGATATGGTTTATTTTCAGATCAGTTCAATCAATTGCAAAATTAGTCAAATGAACAAAAAAAAACATTTCCATACTTTGAATAATTCAAAACCGCATTGAATGAAAGTCAAAGCGAAAAATATTTAAATTTATACAAAATGAATTTACTTAATATTGATTTGCATAATTTGTCCGATCAATCAGTGAATTAAAAAACTAAGTGCTTAACTCCAGGCACACAGGATCAAGTAATATTAACTCAAAATAGTAGTTAAAATACAAAATCCGAACATTTAAATGCTTGTATTTAAAAAAATGATGACTCAATAATTTTTAAATTATTTTTAATTTTATGAAACAATAGAAATCAAGCCGTTTGTCACAACCGCAAATGGGACATGCCACTAAAGTTTCTCGAGTGATGGGTGCAAAAAGGAATTGAATTGAATTGAAATTCCTGGGCAATTGTTTGTGTATCATTATGGTCATCATCAGTGCCCACGACATTGGTCTTTGGACTTTGGGCTCTGTGCTTGTGCCTGATGTTATTATTATGGCTATCGATGCCACATGCCCGATGGATGGGCCTTAAAGCCGGTCCAGCTTTGTACCGCGAGCACGTAGCCATAATCTAACTCAAGATCGGGCGGCTTTAAGGACGCGAAATGGATGCTCAGGTGGGATGGGGATGGGGAATGGGATGGGGGCTACCCATCGATTGATTTAGCTTTTTGGGTGTTCGGCGTTTGGCACTCGGCTGTGTCGGCTTTGTCGGCCTGTCGACGCACGCGGCACTATTAATTATCATGTTAAAATGTAATTAATTAAAGATGTCGTCAACGTGCGTTTGCACATAACTTTCAATGAAAAGTTAATAAATTACATAGTGCCGAAAACGAAATTACAAACGCCATCAACGAGCCACGACAGCAGCAGCGGCGTAAGCAGCAACAAAAACAAATGCAAAAACAATAGCAAATACAAATACAAATACAACAATGATAACAAATCAAACGAAAATGTTTAACCTGCCCGCTGACATCCATTGACGGCAGTATCTGTGTGTGTCCGCTGGAGGTGGATGTGAATGTAGATGTGAATGTAAATGTAAATGTAGATGTGGATGTGGACAAAAACCACAGCAAAACAAATTAATAAATGCATAATAAATATGCGTAATAATAATGACTAAAGAAAAATCAGAAACAATAAATATTATTTGAGTAGTGTCGCCCCGTTTTCCTCGCAAAACCGAAACCCCACAAACCGAAGCCACACTGCGGAATTAAAGGGCCGCAAGGGGAATGGGGCCTGACATGTCATAAACGTTTATAAACGTTCATGTGCGTAAATAAAATCGTAACAATATTAAAACTGATGCGTCGCGCTATATTAAATAGATGTCTGCAGGGCAGCCCCGCGGGTTGGAAAGCGCGAAAATGCGAAAATGGAAAGTGGAAAGTGGAGGGCATAACGCGCTTTAAAATAATTTATCGCGTACAATATTCACACACATGCTCAATACGTGAGCGAGTCCTCAAGTGCGTGACGCTCTCATTCGCTTCCAAATGCCAGTTTTTGGTGCCCTGGCCCACCGGGCGTATGGGTGATCTTTGGCCTGACTGCCGCCTTCCGTTCCAAACTCAAGAACACATTTGTAAGCAAGTCAGGCAATCGCTTGCCCAATTAAGTGCGATGAAGCACCGGCAGAACAACACAATACCACACAACACAACACAACACAACACAAAACAAAAACACAACCCCTGAGCGGGCACACACATAAATGTTATCACAATGGCTAATTCGACAAAGTCAAAACACTCAGATTCGTGCTGTTGGCGCGACGCCTAAAAGACTGAAAGCCTGAATGCCTGAATGCCCGAAATTCACAAAAACAGCCTGGACCCGCCTCCCTTCTTTGCAGCTCAATTAAAAGAGACTGCCACACACTCCCCCGGAAGCAAATAAAAAGCTCCTTTAACTCGCGCACATCCACTTTGATTTAAAATCGTCCTTAAAGTAAGGCTGCTCAAGTGGTGGAACATAATCAGTTTCATGTCGGCCAGATAATTATTATTTTATACATTGACAAAAGAATATGTTGGCGATCAAAAGTCATTAACAGTGTTCGCGATTAAAAAATCAATTTAATATTGTGAAAATTAGCGTTCTTCAACAAATCGAGATAGCGAATTCTTCAGAACAAGTGAAACCACATTTTTCACTTCCCTTAATGAATTCATCAAAAAAAATAAGACCATGAATTCTTTAGTTTTAGAAATCAACATTTAACACTCCATTTGTGTTTGTTGAAATTAACAAAAGCCACAAGACTATAAATTAACATTATTTAATAATTTATAATAAGTTATTTAATGATATTAAAGTCTAATCAGTAGCTCAAATAGTTTTTTTTGACACTCACACACACAGGAAATGTTTTTTACTCGTGTGCTAATAACACAAGTGAGCTGTGTGTGTCAAAATCGTTTCGTTTATTTTTGATGCACCTGGCAATAATTTGAATCGACACTGTAAATTAATTTTTTTTACGAAGCCTGGAATTAAAATCAAATTGTCATTCATTTATTTTGCCTGAATGGCTTAAGAGGAGCGGTATCAACATATTAAACGCAACACCTGAGAACATCATCTTGCCCGCGCATTTTGCCTGTTTCCGTTTTTTTCTGTTTTTATTTTACTGCTTGGGGATGCACCCGTCGAGAAATCACAATGCAGCTCAGTAAAATTCGAACTGCAATCTGCGGACCCTTTCCAGACACTTTAAACATTTCTGGTTTCGAAAGTATTAGTATTTTTTTAGCCTTTTAAAATATAAATATTAAATGAATAAAATTACTAAATTTGTGAAATCAACTAAAAGTTCAAGTTCAAAGCTCGAGTTTCTTGACTTTCCATAGCTCCACTTAAAATTACATGTTCATATTTATTTGGTTGTAAATAAAACTGGGCTGAAAATGTCCGAAAAATAAAGTATTACATTTGAAATATTGCATGATAACCCTTGTTGGGTAGGTTTTGCTCTCACAGTTGTTAACCAAGATGCTTGGTTTATTCTATTATACGTTGAGCAAACAATCAAAAGCTAGATCAAATTCTTTTTCCGTGCAGGAGCTAAAGGAGAAATGACATTTTGAAGGGAGTGAAAGGAAGAGGCGCACATACTCTATACTGCGAGGCGTCGCCGTTTATCAAATGCTTTGGAATGTTGTGCGATGTTTTCACGAGCCCTGCGGTTGGGCTCTGCATTTATCCCTGTCCCCTTTCCCCGCCCACTTTCACCCCATCCCCCATTCCAGCCCACCCCTCGCTTTTGCGGCGGAGGAAAAAAGCGCAAATCAGCCACAATTGCCGCTGACAGACGCAAGCATCCTGCTTTGGCTTTTGTGTACGTCTTGTCACAGGACGAATGGCACTTTGTGGCTGCCTTCAACCCTTCCAAGTCCTCCTGTTTCACGTGTGTGTGTGTGTGCGCTTGGCTTTGACATTATTTGTGCTGCAAGCTGACAGATTTTCGTTACGGCAGCATTAAATTGAATTTTGACATTTCTTTGCATGCACGCCGAAATAGGCGGTAACCGCTTAGCACCTTCGAAAATCCCACCAGCGGTGCAGTGTGGGTTGGAAAACTTTTGGGGGGACAGCCAAAAATACCTCAGCATTAGAGAGCTCACAAAAGAATGACGGTCTGCTGAGAAATAACCTCAACAAGTCGCTAAAGTCAATTGTAAGCAATCATTCAGACTAAAATGAAATAAAAACAAGAAAGGATTCAAACTTCGGCAAGCCGAAGTTCATATACCCTTTCAGCTATTGAAAACATTAAATATTCTTGAAATCATTAAAATTATCATTTACTTGCGTATGTGTCTAAAAACATTGAAGCTATGATGATTTGCAGATCAATTATTCGATAGTTTCTATGGCAGTTATACGATATCATTTTCCGATTTTAATAAAATTCTGAACTGTTTTGTTTTAATTTTGATTAAATTTAAACGTAATTCTGAAATATTTAACCATGACTAAATGTCGAAGAACTAAAAAAAAATTTAAAAAAACAGACTTATAATTTTTTTTTATTTATTTTTTCGATTGTTCCTATGGGAGCTATATGCTATAGTCGTCCGATCCGGCTCGTTCCGACTTATATACAACCTGCAATAGAAATACAACTTTTGGGATGCAGATAGCTTTAAAACTGAGAGACTAGTTTGCGTACAAACGGACGGACAGACGGACATGGGTAGATCGACTCTCCTAAAGATACTGATCAGGAATATATACACTTTATAGGGTCGGAAATGTCTCCTTCAATGCGTTGCAAACTTTTAACTGAAATTATAATATCCTCTCCAAGGGTATCAAAATACAAAGGAAAATGTCTACATTTCAGTATTTAACATGGGTGTAGAGGGGATTGTTTTTTGTAGTTTATGTTATTAACAACCATTTTGACTACCATTTCGTAATTTATAGTTTTTTTTTATTTTGTTCCTTCTCACAATTTATAAATAAACGACCTTTTCACATTCATAATTGATGCTTTGCTTTTCTTACAAACAAAATTCTATAAATTACAAAATTAAACTTAAAGTTTCGAAAAAAGATGTCATACATATTGTTGCCACAGGAAAACATTTCTGTGATCTGGGGAATTGACCATTTTGCAAATTTAAATGTAGCCTTAACAATTAAATAGTTGTTTTTTTTCATTCCGTGTAGCCGTGTAGCTGTGAGGCGTGGCTCTGTTGCGCTTCTGATGATAAGTTTTGCGACGTTCAGTTTCGAAGCGCAACTGATAGCGAGCTGGTCGGCCAGCGGAAGAATAATATATTAGTAGTTCAAGTTCAATTCACTCTTGAGCAAGTAGCCAAAGAAAAGAACAAATGGCGAGCAAAGTCGGTGGGTAGATGGGAAACCACCGCATCAATAAATAGTTCTTACTAATATGGTTTCTTCCAGCGATCCTTCTTTTGGCACTGGGACATCTTGAGGTTGCCCAAAGCCTTGCGAAGCCGGAGCCCGGAGAATGTCTGGCGCCCACCTACATGACCCGCTTCAGCGCCAAGCTCTTCCAAGTTATGATGAAGTTGGAAGATCAGGACGGCAACGTTTCCCTCTCACCCTTCGCCGTGCACGCCATGCTGGCACTGATCTACAGGGCATCGGAGGGTGAAACACTCAGCGAAGTGCAGCGGGTCGGCGAGTTCAACCAGCACCCTGTTTTCGTGGCCCTGGACTTCGAGCGACTGATCAAGTTCAAGGAGCATCTCCAGAGTGCCAAGTTAAATTCTTACTCCAGAGTATTCTACAACCAGAAGCTGGGTAAAGTAAATTCCCGCTACGACGAGTTCTCCAAATTCTATTTTGACATCGACACAAAGCCTGTGCACATGGATGGCGGCGAGGACACGGCAAGATGGTTACCCTTCTGGATACAGAGCTCCGGCATTAGCTCCCACATGCAGGCGATACTCACGAACAATATGATATTCGAGGGTTTCCGAATTCCACCTCGCCAGCGGTGAAACTAAAAATTTTGCAATAATGCACAACCACGAAGTCTATGGGCTGGCCGATCTGCCCGAACTGGACGCCACCGCCTTGGAACTGCCCTTCAATGACAGTGCCACCAGCATGCTGATCCTGCTGCCCAATCAGCTCGGCGGACTGGCCAGCCTCGAGCAGCAGTTGGCCCAGCCTGAGTTCGATCTCAACCGGATCGCCAACCGCCTGCACCGCCAGTCGGTCACAGTGAGCCTGCCCAAGTTCAGTGCCGATTCCGATATTGACATGACCGATGCATTGAAGATGCTGGGACTCCGGCAGATGTTCACGGACAGCTCTAAGGTGACCAAATTGCTCGATCGGCCGGTGCGCGTGGACAAGATCCTACAAAGCTCATCCATTTTCGTGACGGAGCAGGGAACGTTATATTTGCATTTTTTAGGTAAGATTTCAGCTACTTTTTGGGCCTAAAAACAACTACAAGGCTATTAATTCTAGCTAATAAGCGGTCACTGCCTGCCAATTCCAAGGAGTTCGTCGCTAATCGGCCATTCGTCTTTGCCATCCGCACTCCCAACTCAGTGCTGGTGATGGGTCATATCAACAGTCCTTGAAGATATAAATAAGGATCCAAAATCGTGCAAAATGATGACCTAAAATGACTACACATATTGGTAATCAAATTCTTAAAAATGAACTTGTTTGGTTAGCAACATCCAAATATTCGAGTTTATTGTTTTATTTTCTGGGATTTTCGTTTAAGATTTTTCGTCGAAAATTGGCATAAGAAAGCTAATCACGACTTTCTTATCGAGGGACTCGGGCAACACGTTCATCGGGGGCTATCGCCAGAGTTTGTACTTATTTGAAATTTTGTTGTATTTTAATATTTGCTCATATGTATTTTTGTTATGCCGCTGCAGGGGGTATCATAAAATTGGTCGGTATTTAGCAACGCAATGAAATTCACCTTTCCGACCCTAAATATTCTTGATCAGCACGACAAGACGAGTTGATATAGCCATATCCGTCCGTCCGTCTGTTTCTATAATGTTTGCGAGTCCAGTTTAAGAGCTAGAGATTTGAAACTTTCGCAATTGTGTTTTTTTCATGTATACGCAGATCATGTTGAACAAGAAAGGATTCAAACTTCGGCAAGCCGAAGTTCATATACCCTTTCAGCTATTGAAAACATTAAATATTCTTGAAATCATTAAAATTATCATTTACTTGCGTATGTGTCTAAAAACATTGAAGCTATGATGATTTGCAGATCAATTATTCGATAGTTTCTATGGCAGCCATACGATATCGTTTTCCGATTTTAATATTACTGTCAAGTTATTAGTAAGTCAAAAAGAATTAAAAAAAAAAAAAATTTTAAATTAGAGGTAATTTAAACCGTAATTCTAAAATATTTAACCATTACTAAATGTCGAAAAACTAAAAAAAAAAAATTTAAAAAACAGCAAAGTTATAATTTTTTTTAATTTTTTTTCCGATTGTTCCTATGGGAGCTATATGCTATAGTCGTCCGATCTGGCTCGTTCCGACTTATATAATACCTGCAATAGAAAGACAACTTTTGGGAAAGTTTCACACAGATAGCTTAAAACTGAGAGACTAGTTTGCGTAGAAACGGACGGACAGACGGACGGACAGACTGACAGACGGACGGACGGACAGTGATGCTGATCAAGAATATATATACTTTATAGGGTCGGAAATGTCTCTATCACTGCGCTGCAAACGTCTGACTGAAACTATAATACATTCTGCAAGGGTGTAAAAACTATAACTTTTTGTAAAAACCGAACCATATCTCATATCAACAGGAAAATATAGATACTTTTTATGATTTCAAACATTTTTTTTTATAAAAACCGAATGACTATATAACAAAAAGTTTAACCTATTTAAACACTAAAATCTATTATATGGCAAACCCATTGAAGGAGTTAACATTTCAAATAAAATTTAAATTAATGTGTCGTACAGAAATTGAAACGTATTGATTATAGTCCCGTATGCAGATGTCCAAGGAGAAAGTCATTCCGGGATCCCATCAAGTCGTCCTGTTGCTGGACTGTTGCGTGGCCTCACCTCAAAAATTAATTTCTCACGTTTCACGTACAATTTGTATGGCCGGAAGCGTTTTCAATCCGTTTCGGCGTTGAGGGCGTCCACCGTCCAGCGTCCTGCTCCCGAAAAACAGCTCGCTAATGAAGGTTTCATATTGCTGCCGGATTTGGTCCTGGCTGTTGTGGCACGGCAATGAAGTAGCACACGAATCGCCGCACGTAGCAGCAGCTCAACTGGACTGCAGTCCAGACTCCGGAATCCCGACTCCGGACTCCCGACTCCGGGCTTCAGACTCCGGAACACTTGCACGGACACGCCAGGGGCAACGACAGCATAAGTTCTTTGGGGTCCATCAATGGGCTGTTTCGGAACCTTCTTCTCAGCAGCAACACTAGTTGCGTTCTGTGTGCTCTCACCTCATGCACATTTTCAAAATATTTTAAATCATGTTATTACAAGCTTTGATTGACTGAAAGGTTTTCCGTTAAATATATTAAATTAAAGCAGGGATTGAAGCCAACAAATTGAAAGAATGCATTTAAAATAGAAATTTCTCAGTGGTAATTGTGTTGTATGTGCATCATTACACATTAATATCCGTTTTCAAACATTTTCGCAATGCGTTTCTTTTTCCTTTCCCAAATTTGTTTGTGCTGTTACAAATTGTTAAGAAAATCTTAAAAAGCATAACATTAAGAAAAAATTTGTACTCCTTCCTTAAACATGATAACTAAATCAAGCTAATGAAAAGTGTTTTAAGTGTTTTATTTTCTAATACTAATTCTATTTGAATTGATTCTTAAGCTGGTTCCCAATTTACCTACTGAAATGATTTGAAACAAATTTTCATTATTTATTAAGTCAGAAATAAATATTAATTTATGTATTACTTATATATGACAAACATTTCCTTTCCCAATTTCGATTGTTCTGCTACAATTGGTTAAGATATTTATTTTCATGTCTTCAAAATCAAGCTTAAGAAAATAATTGTGCTCCTTTCTTAAAACAAGACAAAAGTCGAAATGAAATCAAGTTAATAAAGAGGGCTAGGACACTTTGTAATTTTCTTCTTAAATATATTCTATAGTACTAATTGTATTGATTCATACGCTTTCCTTTATGCCTATCTTATATGTATTAAATTTTCATAAATTTGTCATAAAAAGCTTTATAAAATCGGCATTGTACAGAAAGTGATATACTTTTGGTTGGTGGTTATGTAGGTAATGTAGGAAAGGTTCAGTTAAGTAATGGATCAAAAAGGCCGCCTCCACCGAAGGAATCGTGCAGTTTCTAATCGACTCGACTCGAACTCGACTCGAACTCGAACCCTTCGGAGTGGGGGGCTCCCAGGCCCCCGAGCCCCCTTTTTTCGTCCGCCCCTGACACACGCACACATTCGCTTCGCATTTGGAGCGTGTAAAGTGATTTTGTGCTGGTGCTGTTGTTTTTCCGATGCTGGTCCTGCTGCCCATCCGTTTGCTTTGGATTCGGTCGGTTATTATTAGCCTCCACTGGGCTTCGTGTTCTTGGGGATTCCCCAACTTACCGGAACTTACCCAACTGTTCCTCTCCTCACCTCTCCTCTCCATTCAATGCCATTCCATTCCGTTGGCGTGTGTGTTTGCCCAAATTGCACAGGATTATGGGTCTTAATTTTATGATTGCTTCTTTAATCAGCCTCCGTAACTGCACGCCAATTACGTCCTGCTCCGTGCTAATTGTTTCTGTTTCAGCTGCTATTTCTGTTGCCGATTCTGCTTCCATTTTAGTTCTTCCGGCCACCTTTTCCACCGCCCGCCGCCCACCGCCCTCCACCGAGCAGTGCCTGGTAATCGATGTGTGTTATTTGCGATTAGTCGAGCACCAAATGAGGTGGACGCGGCGGACGAACGAAGACCACACGTCACGTATTCCGCCTTCAATCGAAGCCAGAGACTTTTCCTTCACGGATTTGTGTTACTTTTGGTGGTAAGTGGGTAAAAACTTAAATCTATGCGGTCCCCGGTGAGTTATATTGTATATTGTAAAGTCTTAAGTGATAATCATAATTAAATAAATAAATAATACATTTGTAATTTACCTATGTACGATATGTGTGTATTTGTTTGAATTTTGGTCGAAAGTTTGTAACGCAGTGAAGAAGACTTTTGCCACCCCCATGAAGTATATATGTATGTTCTTGATCAGTATCAATTTATACCGATTGCTATGTTTTAGACATAGCATTCATCATTTTATATATGTTCGCAGCTCAAGTTGGAAGTAATACCTTTGCAGAGGATATTATAATTTGATCGAAAAAATAAATAAAACAAAATTATAACTTCGCTGTTTTTCAATTATTTTTAATACTCTTCAAGATAAAGTATTGGTTTGATATTCATTATAAAAAAAATAATTAAAATTAATTTCTTTTCTTTTTAGTTTTATTAATATCGGACGGACATATAGCTCCAATAGAAACAGTTGAAAAAAAAAAACCTTCTCTGTTTTTCCATTGATTTACATATACTTCGATATAAAGTAATGGTTTATTATTTCAGAATTACGGTTTTAATTTTATTAATGATATAATATAGCTGCCAAAAATTAATTAATAAATCAATAATCATCATAGCTTTACGGCCCTATAGGCATAAATATGGAAACATAGTTGTTTTCAAGATAATTGAATTTTTGCAATATCTGCAAGGGTACAATAATGCTTCCATTCTTGTAATTAATTCATTTTGCCAATGTCGTGGGCAATCGTTGTCGGTGGCAGTGCTGCGGTTTCTTACAACTTGCAGAACTTGGATTTCACCGAACCCATGTTGATTAGCCACAACAAACTACAAGCAAGTGGTTAGTGCATACAACCAATGCGCCAGCTACCTTGCTTATTCAATACACAGTGGAGTGATATCAATCAAAATGGGGCTTTTGCAATATTCAGTCAGCTGTAAGCAAGATCTCAGCTAGCTAGACTTTCCAAATTTCTTGAAGGCTTATGAATACAGTGCTTATTTAATTTCAGAATTAATTTGGGCTGAACGACCATTTGTCGTTTTACACGAAAATATTGTCAAAACCATTAAGATATAGTAAGATTAGTATCTACACCGCACCAAATACCACTTAAATAAATCAAGTTTTTGTTCTACCTGTTATATTTTAGTGTATGATGTACGTTTAATGGCCACTGTGTTCCTTCAAGATGACAAATCTGGGTGCTGCCCTTTCCCTGAAGTTCCACCGCGATTTCGGCGAACAACAAGGCAATAAAATGTTTTACATTCGTCCAGGCCGCAATAATTTTGCCAAGGATTGGGGAATCTGCAGGGCGACACCAGCACAAACACATGTCGCCAGGCAAAACTACTCCGCAAAGTGAAACTGGTACTGCAAGCCCTTAACCGGACCCTCAAATAATACTCGGCCCGGGAAGCCAAGTGAGGGCGGAAGAAAGAAGCCCAAATGGGCCACGGTTAATCTGATTATCCTTGTGGGCACAGGATGCGATGCATGCGAGTGATGCACAGAAACAGAAACCACGACAAACTCATGTCTGACCAATAGAGGCTGGTTGATTACCAAATTTAATTAATTAATTCGAGAATCATTAACTACTCTAAAATTATTTGAAATGGAATAAAATTGCAGTTCTAGGCAAGGAAATATCCGCTAATATCGAAATATACTTTTAGTGGATCCATGCTATCCCTTAGATTAAGTCTCTTAAATAAATTACCAAAATTGATTTTTTAAATAATAAACAAAAAATAAAATGCTTATGAATTTGATTTTAAACATCCCGGATTCTCCTCTCAACGAAGAACAAATAAAAATTCATTACTTTAATAGAGATGCAATAACTTAACCAGTTGCATTAACGAACTAAATTTGTATGGTAGATTTGAATACTACTCAATATAATATGATTTAGTATTTGTTAGAAACATTTTTTTTTCTTTTAGGACTTTTTTTTAAATTTACTTCGTTTTTTTACCAGTGTACCCATTTGTTTTGAAAACGTTAAAACATGTTTAAATGTGTGTGTATTTATTACATAAACTTTTACTTAAAATTCTTGGAAAACTTGACAGTTCACGTTTATAAAAATTAAAAAACCATAACATAATAATAATTTATTTGCTGTGTGCCCGACGCAGTAATACATGTCCGACTTTGAGGTCCTGTGCCGAACGTAACCTCAACTAATTATAACTTTGATGCAGTTGATCCACAACCTTTGAAGCCCCTGCGCGTGTATTTCGCGTTTTCATTTTCGTCGTCGGCTTTAGAGCGACGGCTTCCAAGGACAACGCCGCAGTCAAAGGACCTCAAAGGGGGCGGGGCGGAGGCGCAGGCGGATGTGGGAGTGGCAGGACCAAGGGAAGCTGGACCACTGCCTCATCAGATGACCTGGCAACTCGAGAGCCGAGCGCTTTTAGGCGATTTCCTGGCAAAATCATGTGCAGCCAAAGGCTTCGAGAGTCATTAAGTTTATTAAGTGGGCGAGCAGATAACCCAAATGAGTGCATACCCAATGAAAGCCAACGCAATTTGCACTCATAACGCTCCTCAGTCTCCCACGATTTTTCAGCACTGGGGAAAAACTCGGTTAATCTAAAACATTCAAAACCAGGGACAAACAAGAGCAACCAATTTCAAAATAATAAATTTGCCCCCTGTAAACAATAGGGTTTTAGGTGGCGCCATCTGCCGGAAATTTTACAATATTGCTTATCACTTCTAGCGCAATGGTCCAATTTGAAACATTTCGAAGTCGCCTTAAAATGGAACGTCGTGCATGTAATAAACTAGTTTTACATCCAGACCAGTCAAAGCAATTACATTTTTTTTAATTTCTCGTTTTTCAATTTGAAAAAAAAGAATATATGCTTATTTTTTCATCGGCCTTTGTACATACATAAAAAAATGAGAAATAATGAATATAAAAAAAAATGCAAGGTACGGGGTAAGGCCAAAGGTATAACAAACAACATTTCTTGAAAATTTATTGATCCTTTAAAAGCAACCTAGCATTAAAAACTTTCCTTTTAATCTCCGATTGTTTTGTAGTAGATGTATGGTATACTACTCAAAATTTAATTTAAATAAATAACAACCAATTTGTGAAATCAAGCAAAATTGTTTAACGGCAAGTTCGTTGCATTAAAATTTAAAAATGTAGTGAGGTTTATTTATTAAACTTTGTAATACATAGCAAAATAAAAGAATTTATTTCTCTTCTTTAAAAAAGGAGTTTTGTTTCATATTTGCATAATTCAATAATTTTTTACTATTACTAGCTTGCAATTTTATTTCGTTAAATAAACTATCACCAAGCCCTTTTCTCAAAATGTATTTTTAATATTTATTAAAGGAGTTATTTGTCCATTTTTTATTTTAAAAATTAAATGTTAGTGTTTTTTATACATTCTTATTGAAAAATGGAAAAATTGTATTTTTTTAAAATAAATAAATATTTTTTTAATATTTAATTTTTCAATTCTCTCTGAATGTCATTTAAAGTTTTCATCAGTGTCCTTATTCAAATAGCTTATGCTCCGGGAAAAGTTTTTCCAAGAGCCCTAAATAGGGGCAAAGGCGGTGTGAGAAGAAGAATGAGGCAGCGGAGGAGATAACAAACAAATTGCCAGTGCAATTGCAAACTTGAGATTATCGCCTGCCTTTGGTGGCCGCATTACTCGTACTTAACTTTACTTAACTCCACTTTGCCTTACTTAACTTTACTTTGAAGTGCCGGGGAAACAGGAGGCATTGCAATGGTTTGCTTATCGCTTCGACTGATGCAAAAATAATTCCCATTGTTGGCGAAGAAACTTTTAAAGGCTATTAGACGAACGCTGATTACGGTGACCACAATTAATCTCAAAACATTTGAAAGTTCAATTTTCCCGCAAACTCGATTTTGATTTTTTCGATAACGATTGGCATCCTCTTGACCAAGGGCTGCCTGATATGGAACTCACGACGACAAATGTACTGTGCTCACTGCCGCGCGATTGTCATGTCACTCAACTTCCATAGACTTTCTCCCCTCCATGTCAGTATAAGTATAAGGACACTTACATTTTGACACTTTGACACTTGCTTACACTAGAAATCAAGATAACATTATTATTGACCAAATATCTTTAAAACTTATCTGCAAAATTAGACTGTCTTAAACCTTTTCAATTTTAAGCAATTTAACACCTCCTGGGCTGTTAGCTCTTTGTCATACTAGTATCACAGCACTCATTATATATTTTGATATCAAGGGACGATAATATATACTATATACTATCAGATAAAAAAGCAAGGACCGAAAATAATCCTTAATTAATATTTTGCAAACAAAAAATGAACTCAGAAACCTTATCAAACAATCCAACTAAAACAGATAAACATTTATGAAATAATGTTTCAACATTTTGTTTTAAAAACTTTAGGGCTAATATTCATTATATGAGTTTGATAAAAATCTCGAAAAACAACGATTTTATGTTAAGTCTGTTCACATAATGATTATTCTTCAAGTTTTATTTTCAACTTGACAAATAAAACTAGATTAAATTTTTCTATCAGCGGACTTCCTTTTTTATTTTCAACAGTCTCTGGGTTGCTGAAATGATGAAATTTCCAAAAAAGTACAGTTTGTATGGAACAGCTGACTGATTTGCAGCAATTCAGAGACTCAGACGTTTCGGGAATACAAAAATTATTTTTTCATTTGAAAATTGACCAATTTTTGACAATTTTCATTTCATTCGTAATGTCATATTAATTGAATTTGTAAGGAACAGCAATTCAGAGATTACGGAATTCCCGAATTATTTGAAATTTTTTTTGGGTATATGTTTGTGCAGAACGTCGTTGGTATATTTTTGGGTCTCCGTTATTTGGTATTTTCGAAATTCGAACGCGGTCACACTGAGCACGTGGAAGACGAAGCAGCTGAAGCAGGCGAATATAATATTTTGGAAAGCAACGCAATAGCCGCGGCAGCAAAAACGACAGATCGCATCATGGAGGCAGAGCTGGAGAACATCAAGGCGGAGGCGTTCGAGCCGGCGAAGAGGGCGCCCAAACGCGGAGCCACCGGGGGCGGGCAACAGGACATGGAGATGCAGGTGGACGAGGCGACCGGCATCGAGGGCCAGGTGCTGGGATCGTCGCGAGCATCGGCTCCGCCCAAGGCGAAGAGGGCCAGGAGCGAGCTGCGCAAGGTGTCCGTGCCGCCGCACAGGTACTCCTCGCTGAAGGAGCACTGGATGAAGATCTTCACGCCCGTGGTGGAGCACATGAAGCTGCAGATCCGGTTCAACATGAAGGCGCGTCAGGTGGAGCTGCGCGTGGGCCCCGAGACGCCGGACATAGCCAACTTGCAGCGCGGCGCGGACTTTGTGCGCGCCTTCCTCTGCGGCTTCGAGGTGGACGACGCCCTGGCCCTGCTTCGGCTGGAGGACCTCTTCGTCGAGTCCTTCGAGATCAAGGACGTGAAGACGCTGCGCGGAGACCACCAGTCGCGCGCCATCGGCCGCCTGGCCGGCAAGGGCGGACGCACCAAGTTCACCATCGAGAACGTGACCAAGACCCGCATCGTGCTGGCCGACAGCAAGATCCACATCCTGGGCAGCTATCAGAACATCCAGTTGGCGCGTCGGGCCGTCTGCAACCTAATCCTGGGCTCGCCGCCCAGCAAGGTGTACGGCAACCTGCGGGCGGTCGCCTCGCGCCTCTCAGAGCGCATGTGATTCAGGACAGGAGTAGTTCCGTTTTTTTTTTAGCATTAGCAATAAATAATAAATATAACATGTATTTATACATTTACAATATACACACACATACAACACGGGAATGAGAAGTGGACGTGGACTAGTAGTGGCCAACTAGGTCTTGGACAGGATGAGCAGCAGCAGCATGAAGAAGGTGGCCGCCGCCAGGACCAGGATGACGCACATCTTGCGGTTCTTGCGCTGGTACATCTCCGCCTTGTGCAACTGACGCAGTCCCTCTGAGACGCGCGTCTGCGTCTGCTCCACGTTGTAGTCGATGCGATCGAGCACGGTGCCCTGCTCCTGCACCATGTGGCCGAGGTCCTTGAATATGTCGTTCAGGTCGTAAATTGACTTCACTATCTTGGTCACCTCCTGCTCGCGATGTTGCGCCACCCGCGAGTTCTCCTCCTCGAAGAGCAGCAGCTGCTGCTGGGTCATCCGGCTGGCCGGCGGTCGCTGGAAGTGGTCGTCGATGGCCCGCTCGTCGTCGTCCTCGAACAGGTAGCTGCTGCTGGTGCTGATGTTTTTACCCCCCGCTGCTGCTGCTGCTGTTGGGGGCTGCAGGAAGTTGTCGAAGGAGTCGACAAAGTTCTCGGCGCTCTGGCTCTCGCCCAGCTCCACGTTGGTGAAGACATCCACGTTGGCGCCAGCGTTACCGCCGTCATCGAAGTACTTCTGCGAGCGCTCCTCGCGAGAGTTCAGCTGCAGCAGGTAGGCGTTCTGGCTGGCCCGGAACTTGACCGTCAGCTCCTGCAGCTGTAGCAGGGCGCAGTGCACCGCGTTGGCGGTCAGACACTGCTCCACCTTGCTGCCCACGCCGATGCTGGAGCGCACGCACTGGATGTGCCGGTGCGTGGAGGTGATCAGCTTGGACACGATTTGGCTGAGCACCTCGATGTCGCACTCGTCGTCCCGCTGGTCATCGAAGGCCGGCCTCAGCAGATGGCGGGCGTGCAGGGATCCCAGCTCGTCCAGCTTCGGCTTGATTCTGCGCAAGATATAAACCCTCAGCAAACATGAAGAAAGAGGCGATTGTGTTACCCACTTGGACATGGTGTACTGCGCCTCCTCGAACTTGTCCAGCCAGGCGGGCGGTGTCCCATAGTCGTCCTGCAGCTCCAGCCCCTCCTCCGCCTCCCGCACCGAGTGCTTCAACAGGCGTTCCGCATCGCTGCCCCTCTTCAAACGCAAACATATGCTTAAATCGGTATCCTTTGACCTTTGCTTTGCAGTACTCACCCGATCGTCGTAGTGACTACGGTTCTTGGACGCATTGTTGCGCATGATGACGAAAACCTCGGTCAGGTTGCGGGACGTCATCGTGGCTGACCTGGCTGCTCCCGATTGCCAGCGGTGGTGAGGTGATTTTCACAAATCAGTAAAAAAATTGTTTAGTTTATTAGGTCTGCCAGTGTGCCCACTACCTTTCCCGCGCAGAATACCGAAATAAATAGCAAAAGTATTGCCGACTGGTCACACTTCTCTGCTTTTCGCGAAGAGTACCGTTTTTCCAGGAGACTAGTTAACGGTTATCTGCTATTTCGCTAGGTGACTGCGAAATGTGATGAAAGGATAAATAATAATGTATTTAATAATATGTACTTTATTATTCAAAAAGAAGAATTCCTCATTGCAATGTTTTAAGCTTATTACGTATCCGGTTATTAAAGAACTTATTTGCGCAATTTACCTGGATTGTTTGAAAACATATACACTTAAAAATCGGCATTTAGTCGTGCTAAAATAGATTAGTTTTTCGTTACAGCTGCTAGACTATATTACGTTAAGCTTAGAAATCGGCAATCACAAATCAGAAATTAACTTTGACTTATTCCTTAATAACCTGAAATGGAGTCCATATCAATTGGTCTTCGGTAATCCTGTTGTGGTTTCCTTTTCTCTCCTATTAAAGTGGTATTCTGTTTAACAATGTTTACCACAATCAAAATTTACTATAATCATATTAAAAATTTACTATAATCATAATCAAAATTTACTATTCGCCAAACCACAAATGTATTACAATTTTTCCAATGCAATGGACAAATAAAAAATGCTACCCATCACTTTCCAGATCCCGTTAGTTAGTGGTCACGTACGCACTGCCTTCGTCAAGCAGTGACTGCCATGCAGTGACTTTAGAACACTGGCGAACGAGTCACGGGCTGGAAACTATCGGCCATCTCTAAAGACAACTATTAAATTGATTAAATTAAACGCATTCGAAAACAGCAAGTGCAAACATCGGAGAGTGCGAGTGCGTGTGCAAGCGAACAAAACTGGGTGACATAAACTCCGTGCGGATTAACAAAATGAGCAGTGCGGAGCAGGATAACAACGGATTATCCTGATCCTGGACGCCCCGAGTGCAGTTGTGTGTGTGTGTGTGTGTGTGTGCAGTTCGTGTGCCAGTGACGACATTGACCCGCCCCCGCCCGCCATCGCCACGCCCCCTTCCCCCGTTTCGCTGGGGAAAATGTGCCATGCCATTGATGTTGTTGTTGTCCGTTCCCAGGCTGAGTTGGATCATGTAGCATTAGGCGGTAACTAGGACACAAGGACAAGCCCAAACCGAGAATACAGACCATGTTCAACCGCCAACCGGCGAACGGAGGAGGCGCCAGTGGCCAGTCAGCTCCCGCCCCACCCACAGCTGGAGCTGCAGCTTCTGCTGCTGCTGCTTCTGGTGCTGCATCTGCCCCGCCATCAGGAGCCACTGCATCCGGATCATCTGGAGGATCTGGAGCACCGGCCAGCCAATCGCCCGATCTCTACCTGCGTCCGCTGCCCTTCCTGGACGCCAAATGGCTGCGCGCCGATCTCATCGCCTCCCTGCGCAACGCCGCCGATGGGGCAGTGCTCTGGAACCACCTGATCCAGGACTGCGAGCTGGTGTCCTCGCCATCGGCGCCGCTCCTCAATGCCCGCGGCCAGCTGTCCTACCTGGGCGACGATGGCAAGCACTACTGCGGCGCCCAGCAGCTCAAGTGCTCCTGCTGCCAGCCGGAGTTCTGCGGCCCACTCTCCGCCTGCAACTGCGACGGCTGCCGGCCGCTGGACTCGGACACGGCCATCAAGAAGCTCACCACGCAGGCCGCCGCCCAGCAGGCGGCCCATCTCAGCCAGGCCACCGACCTGGTGCTGAGCGGCTGGCTCTGGAGCCAGCCGCCATCGCAGCAGGCGCGCCAGGAGTGCCAGCGCTCCATGATCTCCGAGCTGCAGGAGCTGGCCCTGCGCGCCGCCGGCAACTGCCTGTCCGCGCAGCATCTCCGACAGCAGCTGTTCGTCTACGAGCGTTACTTTGTGGCCCTGAAAAGGGAGCGGGAGCGCCAGCCCGCGGCAAGCAAACCGGATGTGGCCAGCAGCAATGCCGGCGCCACCACGAGTAGCACCATCGTGGCCGCCAGTAATGCCACCAGTACTACCACCACCACCAAGGCTGCCAACTTGGAGCCGCAGCCGAAGGAGACGCCGGAGCATGGTGCTCTGGGCTTGGCCCGTGTGGCCACTCGGGCTGCGCTGAACTTTAGCTTTGCCTTCCTGCGACGCGCCTGGCGCTCCGGTGAGGACACGGAGATGTGCAGCGAGCTGCTGAGCGAGGCACTGGCCTCGCTGCAGGAACTGCCGGAGGCCACGCTCTTCGAGACGGCCGTCGTCTCGTCGCTCTGGCTGGAGGTCATGGAGCGGTCCATCAAGTTCCTGCGCCTGGTGGCGCTCGGCGACCCGATGGGCGGTCGCTGCACCGCCCCGCTGAACGATCGCCACACGGCGCTGTGCCTGCTGCTGGAGCTGGGCGTGCAGAAGGGCACGCTGGCCGCCACGCTCGAGTGCGTCGTGCTGCTGCTGCTGCTGTGGGAGAAGGATCGCGCGGGCAACGACAACAGGGACATGCCGCGCAAGACGGGCGCCCCGCTGCAGCGCATCCTGCTGCGGTACCAGAAGATCGGAGCCACGACGGGTGCCAAGGGAGTGGGCGGCATCGCCGGCGGAGAGCCTGCTCCGGTGGCCAGTGCCACCGAGACCTTCCTGCGATTTCTCTCGCTGCCCAAGAGCAGTGCGGCCATTGTGGACCTGCGACGCGCCGCCGTCGTCATCATTTCGCATCTGGACCGCCTGGTGCAGCCGCTGATGCCGCGCTGCCTGCTCCGCACTGGCCACGCCCCCGCCCTAGCCCTCGACGCCTCGTCGTCCGCCAGTGCGTCGGCCCCCCAGCAGCGAGTCTACGCCCTGGGCTGGCCCTCGCTGTCCAAGGACCAGCAGGGATTCAGCGCCGAGACGACGCTCAGCTGGAGCGGCGAGGCCACGGCGGTGCCGACGCTCGGCTGCCGATTCCAGATCAAGCAGGTGGCCTGCTGCGAAAGCCAGCTGCTCCTCCTCAGCCAGGAGGGCAAGCTGCACACCTGGCGCCTGGCCAAGCCGGAGGCGGAGCCGCTGCCCCTGGAGGAGGTCGCCCACGAGGTGTTCATCAGCATCGCCGGCCACTGCGAGGGACGCCACTTCCTGGCCATCGACAGCAACTGTAAGTTGAAGAGAAGGCTTCAGGGGAATGGGTTCTTTTTTGTCGATCAGGAGTGCACCAATAATGTTTATATCAATTGCACTTCTGAGCCCTACAGCTGCGCTCAAAATAATAGTAGTGGGAAAATGTAAAGTGCTTAAAAACATATATTCAAGGCATAGGACAAATTTTCTAAATATTATATCTATGATAATTGTAGATTTTTATATTTGCCCCAATTAGTTTATAGTATAAGCTTCACGAAAATGAACTTCTAAACTATTTTTGATTGATATTTCCATAAACTAAATTACTACTATTATTTTGACCGCAACTGTATATCTAAGGGTACTATGATCAATACTCCGCAGGTTTCAAACATTTTCGAACAAGTTTTAGTGGCATTCATTTCGTAACGCCGTGTTACATATCACTTACGGCTGCGGTCTTGAAAATACTATTTTTTAAGCTTATGGAAGTAGCAACCGTTTCAAAGCAACTTAAACTGCTACAGACTTTTAACTTTTAGAGTTTACTTTACTAGATTTCCTAGTGATCCGAGTAGCCTAAGAGCACTTGTAAATGAAACCACTCTAAATCCTTTATTTCAAGTCATAGAGTGTATATCACTTAAACTTCTATAAACTGGGCTTATTTGACCTTAACATATCAAGTTAACTTAACTAGGTAGAGTAGAAACTGATACTTTTTTATATACTTTGACCAATAAATCAAATTATCTTTCTATCTACTACTTACTAGTTATGTTGTCCATAGTAAAATAGTAAATTTCTGAACCATTTGTCATGTTTGTCAATCTTCCATAAATTAAAATATCTAACTATTTGCTACTTAATATTTAGTAATATTGTCAATAGAAAAACTCTGAAAAAATACGGGGTAAAAGGGTGGTTTGAATTATTTACATCTCTTAAATTGTAACCCCAATTTTTGAACCATTCTTCAGTCAAACTTCCGTAAATCATAGTATCTATCTATTTACTACTTACTACATAGTTTTACTAGTAAAATTCGGGGTAAGATGGTTATTCGAGATGTGGATGTTAGATTGTGCTCCCATTTTGTAATTTGTAAACCCTATCAAAAACCTGGTCAAACTTTTATAAATCAAAATATCTATCTATTCAACATTTACTAGTTCTATAGAAATAAGGAACTTTGACTGTATTGTATATTGTATATTTTGAATTTTAACCTCAACCGTTGAACGATGTCCTCATTCCGACCTTCAATCTTCGTTGCAGACAATGCCTATTCCTGGGGCACTGGCGAGGACCACCGCCTGGGCCATGGGGACACACACGCGCGCGCCGTGCCCACCAAGATCGCTGCGTTGGAGCAGCACTGCGTGCAGTCGGTGTACTGCGGCTGCTCGTACAGCGCGGCCATCACGTGCGGCGGCAACCTGCTCACCTGGGGCCGCGGCACCTACGCCCGCTTGGGCCACGGGAACAGCGACGACCGCAGCCTGCCTACGTTGGTGGTGGCGCTGGCCGAGCACATGGTGGTGGACGTGGCCCTGGGCAGCGGCGATGCCCACTCGCTGGCCCTCACTGACGAGGGACTGGTGTTCGCCTGGGGCGACGGCGACTATGGCAAGCTGGGCAATGGCAACTGCAATGGGAGCCTGCAGCCGATCCTTGTCGAGTCGCTGCCGCGGGTGCAGCGCGTCTTCGCGGGCTCACAGTTCTCGGTGGCGTTGAGCCACGAGGGCCAGCTCTTCACCTGGGGCAAGGCCACCTGTTTGGGCCACCAGCTGGTGGAGCGCAGCGTGCAGGGCTGCAGTGTGCCGCGTCTGGTCACCAGCTTGCAGGTGAGTAACGCCTGCATACCCGTATGCGTTGTGGTATTCATCCGCTTGCTTCGTTCCAGCACAAACGCATCGTGGACGTGGCCGTGGGTGTGGCCCACTGCCTGGCGCTCTCCAGCAGCGGTGAGGTATTCGGCTGGGGCCGCAACGACAGCCAGCAAATCTGTCCCGCCTCCGTGTCCAGCGAACCGCTGCTGCGCATCCCCATTCTCGTCGCACTGCCAACGCTCCCGGCCAGCGGGATCGCCTGCACCAGTGGCCAGAGCCTGGTGTGGACACAAAGCACGCACCAGGGCGTGCCGCTGCGTGCCCCCTTTGTAATCGACCTGGGCGAACCCACGTTCCGGCTGCTCGACCAGCTGCTGGGCATGTGCAGCAGCCAGGACAACCGGCAGACGCCCAACCAGGAGAGCGAATGCATTGCCGTGGCCTGCCTCAATCTGGTGCGCCTCCAGCTGCTCGCCCTCATCGCCAACGGCGTAGAGCCGCGCCAGGTGGGTCTGGCCAGTGGCAGTCGCCTGCTCGGCAGCCTTAAGGCGCGCATTCTGGGACTGGCCGGTGGCAGCCAGGTGCTACGCACCATCCAAGTGGCAGCACAGCAGGCACTGCAGGTGAGTGCGTCGGTTTTCTCTTCCCTCTTCCCTGTTTAATTGCTACAGGATTACGTTAGGTTAAGGAGAAGTATTTGTAGTGGTAGATAACAAAGACTTGTAATAATATAGCAGGGTATATATTCGAATTAGGTAGGACAGCGCGAACAACATCTTTAAAAATATTCATTTCCTTTGCAAAGTAATTATTTCAAGGCAACCTAAGTATGTTTATAGCATAAGCTTTACAAGCACATATTAAGCAGAAGGCAATTTTGTGTATCCTATTGGAATGTTGAACTCTTTGCCACACTTCTTTGCAACTAAAAGTGGCACATTTCAATTTAGTTAGAAACTTTAACAATAGTTGAAGACACAGACATAAAATGATTTTATAGTTTTATTAAAAGCTTACTGTAAAAGAGAATATTATGTAATTGGGATCAACAATACGAATTAATGATGCTAGAGTTGTTTTAACTTAATGTGACTAGCGCCGTAATTTGAATTTACTTAGTAAATTTGTAAATTTTATAAATAAAAAAAAGGTTATTTTAAACTGAGTAATTCAAAAGTAATTCTATAAACTAATTGCGTCTTATTTTCAGTACTCCAATACGTTAATTTTACATGTTTAAAAATTTTAAAAAAAAATTATACTTCTTAAAAAAACATTTTTAATTTTAAACATAGGTAGATAACAAAAACATTTTGAATTCTTTGTGAAGTAGAGATCAACGAAATTGTACAGTAATTTTCTTAAACTTCTATACATTTTTTTAGAATATTTATTTTAATAGGTGAAATTTGGATAATAATTCAAAATATGTATTGTCCTGGAACAAAAATTAAATCAATTCGATTGGTTGTTGTGTTTAGGAACAAGTATGCTTTATTGGTAAAATATAAATAAAATACTGTTGTGCTTAAAAAATGTTTTCTAGTCATTTTATGTTGCCTTAGTGCTAATATTTTGACCGCAACTGTATTCTTATTTTTTATATGACTGCTTGCTGTTGGAATATAAATTTTGCTGCCAATGCAGCGAGCATTTCACAATTTTAGACTACTTCTTAAGAGTGCGTGTCATGCCTTCCATTGCCATTTAGACTAATCAGTCAACTTTTCCCCTCACTTCAGGACGGATGGAGTGTCCTGCTGCCCACAGCAGCGGAGCGTGCCCAGACGCTCACCTCGCTGCTGCCGTCGGAGCCGGGACAGGCGTCCTCCGCCGGGCACCGCTTCATGACCGACCTGCTGGTCAGCTCGCTGATGGCCGAGGGCGGCCTGGAGTCGGCGCTGCAGCACGCCATCCGGCTGGAGAGCAGCTCCTGCTCCTCCGCCGACTGCGGCGACGGAGTGCACCTGCCCCTGCTGCAGCTGATCACCCGGCTGCTGGGCAACAATGCGGCGCTCTCCCAGACCCGACTGTCGCCCGCACTGGGCAAGCATCATCAGCAGCAGCTGCAGCAGATGCAGCAGGAGAAGGAGGAGGAGGAGCGCGAGCAGCATGGCCACAAGCACCAGGAGCCGAGCACCAGTCCCAGTTTGAGCCTGCTGCACCGCTTCCAGCGCCTGCTGCTGGCCCACATCCACCAGGCCGAGCCCGAGGAGGAGACCACCGGCGCCGAGGCGCTGCTGCTGCAATACCTGCACGCCCTGATCCCCGCCTGCGTCGGCACCCTGCAGAAGGCCCACGAGCTGGCGCTGCAGTGTCGCGAGCATCCGGCCGAACATTCGCTGGGGCCGCAACTGGGCCAGCAAGTGGGCCACCTGGGCCGCATCCTGCAGGCGGACATCTCAGACGCCCTGCTGCACGAGCTGCTGGTGGGCCTGGTGCTGCTGAAGCGAGATCGGCCCCAGTGCCTGGGCAACCTGCGGTGGGCGCGGCTCTTCCTGCCGCTGCTCCGCGTCCTGGACCGACTCAATCGGGCGCTGGGCGAGGGCGAGCTGCGCGACGGCGACGACATGGGCTGGCCCGGCATCATCTGCCGCGGCGGACCCAAGGGCCAGGGACCTCCGCCCGCGGACCCCGAGACCCACTATGTGCGCCGCGCGGACATGGAGAACCTGCTGCTCGACGGCACTCGCTGTATCATTTTGGCCGGCTACGTATGCGATCTGACTGGATACAGGTGAGTCGCCATCCCATGCCCTATACTCATTTCCAACGTGTTCTCAACCCACAATCCTTTGCAGCTGCGAGTCGGACACACTGCGCAGCATTTTGGACTCGGGATTGGGTAAGGATCTCACGGCCGAGTTGGGTAGCCAGGCGGCGCTCAGGAGCGCCATGGAGCACATCCTGCAGCACCACAAGCTGGGCAAGTACATGGCCCAGGCTAGCACGGAAGAGAAGGTGGGTTTCCTTCTTAATTTATTAATCCACACATAGAAAAGCACAAGGGTTAAATCAACTAATTAATGGTTAAAACTATTGTTATTTGTACAAAATAAATTATTGCCAGGAAAATAGTAGTTCACCTAAAAATGAATAGTTTAAGAACAATTTGTACTGTTCTTAAACTATTAAAATAGTAGTTCTTTATTTTGCACATTACTTTTTTATATTAAAATATGTGAAAGTTATTTATAATTGTATAATATATATTATATATTTATATTATATATAATTATAATATAGTTATATAATATATTATTATAATATATTATATTTAATAAGTTTAACTTACTATTTAGCTTTTCTGGCTGCAATGGTAACCACCAAGAAGTGCTTTTTGAGAACAAAATATGTAGGCTGATTATAGTCAACATTTAATGAATGTACAAAAAAAAAAACACAAAACTATTCGTGGCAAAAGCAGGAACTGAACTCATGACTCTCAGATTACTAGCCTTACTTCTGAAATATTAAGGATTTGACTTTTAAAATAGGTAATATTAAATTTATAACATTACTTTTAAATCAACAAAAGACATAAAAAAAACAATATATATACTGTTTCAATTGTTCTAATACTAATTATTGGCTCAAAAAATAAACCAATAAAATACAAGAAAAAATAGCAATAGTTTTTTTTTAAGTATTCTAATTGTTATAATACTATTGATAGCCAAAAAAAAAAAGAGAAAAATATCACAGCTTTGTTAATATTAACGAAACTATTTATTTATGATGATGTTTTTTCTGTGTGCAGCTAAATTTTAAATAATTTAAAACAGTTTCTTTTAAACTCATTTGATTAAATTTAGACTGGTATATTAATCAGAATAATTGAATATATGTTAATTGCAATACAGTCGAATAAAATAGTACTAATCAAAACATCTTAAATTTCCTAGCCAGATATTTTTAAATAAAAACCAAGCAATTATCTATTAAAATACTTTTTAAAACAATAAAATACGTAAAAAAGAAATAGTTCAACTATTTTAATTGTTGTAACAGTATTCAAAGATTACAAAAATAAAAGCCTAAAACCACAAAATACATTAAAAAATGAATGTTTTTTAACTATTTTAAGTGATATAATACTATTCAATAGTCTAAAAACAAAAACAAAAACATAACAGTTTTGTAAACAGTATAGTAACTATTTTTCTATGGTAATTTTTTTTTATGTGCAGCTTAAATTTAAATAGCTTAAAAACGTTGTGCGTTCAAAAGGCTTTGCTTTTAAATCGTTTAATTAAATTGAGACGATATATCTGATATATACAGATTGAATATAGAAAAGTACAAATGAAAATATTTGACAATACCTAGCAGCCAGTTCTTTTAAATAAAAAGAAATGATTTTTCAACTATAATATATAATAGCATAATAATAGCATTCAAAGGTCCAAACAAAAAAAAAAAAAATATTACTATTACTATTACCATGTTGATTTTACCCAAGTCATCTTTTCGTGTGTATTTTGGTACTTATCTAATGATCATCTCCAATCCAATCCAATCTAATATAGTCATCGGCGCCGGGACCCAGTCGACTCACCCACTTCAGCTCGGAGTGCGCCTTGGCGCAGCTGCTGGGCCTGGTGGCCAACCTGATGTGCAGCGGACCGGCCCTGCAGCCGGCGGAGCTGCAGTGCCGCCAGCTGGACAAGTCCAGCCTGCTGAGCGGCGGGCTGCAGCTGCTGCAGCCGAGCAATCCGTTCGACGAGGAGAAGGGCGAGGCGAGGAGCAGCCACAGTTGCCACAGCACGGCGGGCAACACGCCCACGGAGCAGCCGCCGCCACTGCCGCTGCAGCAGCAGATGCAGCAGCAGCTGGCCGCTGGACGCAGCAAGTCGCAGCTGCAGCAGCGGGCCGACGCCTTCGTCGCCGGTTTGGCGGAGGCCAGGCTGCTGGAGCCGCCGGTGGCCGCCTGGCTGGCGCTCACCGAGCGCTACTGTAAGGCCCACAACCTGATGTGGCACCAGGAGTTCTCCACGGAGCATCCCGTCCAGGAGCTGGAGCGTCTGCTCAGCGCCGTGCTCATCCGGCATCAGTATTTGGGCGGCCTGGTCCTGAGCGCCCTCGAAGCGGAGTCGTCGTCGCCCCCGCCTCGCCAGCTGGGCGAGATCATACGGCTGGTGCACCAGGCCAAGTGGTCGGTGGTACGCACGCGGCAGCAGCTCAATCGCAGCTACAAGGAGGTCTGCGCCCCCATCCTGGAGCGGCTGCGCTTCCTGCTCTACGAGGTGCGCCCCGCGATTAGTCCGCAGCAGCGCGGACTACGACGCCTGCCCATCCTGCAGCGACCGCCGCGATTCCGGCTGCTGGTGCGTCGCCTGCTGCAAGAGCTGCGCTCTGCGCGCCAGCCATCCAAGCCAGCCAAGCCGGAGGATCTGGTCAATGCCTCGATCCAGCAGGAGCAGGAAAAGAAGCCGCAGCCGCCGCCACAGCCACAGCCGCAACCCAAGCTGCAGCTGGAAGAGGAGGAGGAAGAGCAGCAGCAGCAGGAGGAGGAGGAGACGCTGCTGCGGCGGCTCAACGAGCGGCAGATCCATGGCGAGGGCGAACTGGAGCCGGCCCTTATGCAGGACATCGTGGACTTCGCTCTGCAGGACAGCTGCGACGTGGAGACGGCCCGCCGGGCCATGTACTGCCAGATGCAGCGCTACCAACTGCGGCTAGCCGGGCTGCAGCTGGTCCAGCAGCTGCTCGAGCTGCACGGCCTGCTGGACGCGGCCCAATACAGTCTGCTGAACGGCTTCCTGGGCCTGCACCTGAAGTCCTCGTGCGGATCGAGCGGATCCGGCAGCTCACTGCATGTCCTGGGGCAGCTGAACATGATCAGTGCCTACCAGAAGGCTCGACTGCTGCTGGCCCAGGCCCGCGTCCTCGATTGGGCGGTGCGCGAGCTGCGCCGCCTGGTCAACCAGGAGCAGCAGGGCCATGCCCGCGGCAAGGATAGCACCAACCTGGGCACCTATGTGCTGCTCAAGCGCCTGCCGCGCGCCCGCTTCCTGCTGAGCGTGTTCGGCCTGCTGGCCAAGGAGCTGGGCCCCAACGAGCTGGGCCTGCTCATCAACTCCGGCCTGCTGGGCACCGTGCTGGGCCTGCTGTCGCAGACGGGCGGCGAGGGCGTGGCCGGCGGCCAGGTGCACGGCGAGCTGAGCGTCCTCTACGAGGACAGCGTGCTGAAACAAAAGTCCAGCAAGGCGCAGCTCAGCGGGCCCGATCTGGCCAAGCTCATGAAGATCGGCACCCGGATTGTGCGCGGCGCGGACTGGAAGTGGGGCGACCAGGATGGCAATCCGCCCGGCGAGGGTCGCATCATCAGCGAGGTGGGCGAGGATGGGTAAGTGTGCGCAGATCTCCCTAGATTCCATACCAACATTCAGCTTTCCTTTTAAATTTCCCCAGCTGGGTGCGTGTGGAGTGGTACACGGGAGCCACCAACTCGTACCGCATGGGCAAGGAGGGCCAGTACGACCTGCAGCTGGCCGACAGTGCCCTCAACGTGGCCTCGCCCACGGAGCCGGAGCGCGAGGAAGTCGCCGGCAGCGAGGCCTCGCCCAGCAGCGATTCGCATCCCTCCAAGCTGCTCCGCCATTGCGCCGCCAAGCTGCTCCAGATCCTCGCCGTGGGCAGCGGCCTGCACGGCGCCCAGTTGGACAAGCACGCCCTGCGCGGCATGACCAGCATGTTCCGAGCCATCGTCTATCCCAAGCCATCGATGACCGGCATCTCCCACTCGCTGGGCTGGCTCAATCTGGGCTTCATCCGAGCCATATCGGGTGAGTTTCTTTGATCAACTTGGCTACTCCGAAATTGGGAGTATTTATTGGCTATACACTTTAAAATACGGGTATTCGACACTGGGGCACTAGAGTTTTGTATTTATACAAATTTCGCAATAGCGCCCACTTTGTATACCCACCCAGAGGGTATTATAATTTAAGGGGGTACTCTGGTCTATAGGCCTGAATTTTAAGCATCTTTTCAAGAATGATAACAAGAAAATAAATAGTTTTCATTGACATTTAAAAAATCCAAAAAAAAAATAAACAAATAGAACGCCCAATATTCGCCGAGATACAGGCCTGTGAAGTGGGGTCTTCAAAAAAATCGTTGCGTCCTGGTTGACATGATTTCAGTCCTTGTAGAGATCAGAAACAAAAATTGTTCATTAGTGAAGGTGCCGTTATTCTGTCATATCAAATTTTTTAAGTCTAAACATTCAAAATAAGCCAACAAAAATTGATATTTTTTTTTAAATTTTAAGACCAGAAAGGGGGTATTTCTGTAAGTCAGTATTGTATATATATGAAGCATATATGTATATTCTTGACCAGCGTCACTATAAGAGACGATCTAGCCATGTCCGTCTGTCCGTCCTTTTCTACGCCAACTAGTCTGCCAGATTTAAAGCATTCTGGATGAATCTTTCTTAAAAGTGTCTGTTTAATATTGCAAGTAGTATGGTATCATTTATATAGCTCCCAATGAAACAATAGGAAAATAAGTAAAAAATAAAAAAAAATAAACTAAAAAATGTTTAATGTATATCGTCAGTTTCCCCAACTTTGGCAATCCGAAGTTGTAATACCCTTGCAGTCAAGGGATGGATCAGAAGGAAATAAAACCAATATATAATATAAGCATATAATCGAAATATAAGCAAATTGCCTCGAAAACAAACAATTGTATCAAACTTTAACCGATCATCAATATTTGTGATCATGATCACTGTACCGTGTACACATGCAAAAATACGATTTGGAAAAGTATAAGAATCCATATTTTACACTGCGCGAATAGTTGGCATAGAAGTGTTTGGTCAGTCTGACAGATATATGGTCCAATGTCCAATATATATATATATATATATATATATATATATATATATATATATATTGGACATTGGACATTGGACATATATATATATATATATATATATATATATAATCCAAGTGGAGTTATAGTTATGGTTTTTTCCTCGACTCCACATTGACTTATACCCGTTACCCGCAGAGTAATCGTTTTAATCGTTAATCGTTTCCCACCCTGTATATTTATTCTTGATCAGGATCAATAGCCGCGACGATCTAGCAATGTCCCCCTAGCCGGAAACTATAAAAGCCAGAAATTTGAGATTTAACATGCAGATTCTATTTATGTCAAGACAGCATCAGTTTATTCTAAAATGTGGCCACGCCCACGCTCTAAAGCCCAAAAAGGGCGAAAATCTGCCCTGTCACTGCGAGACATGGTTGAGGGCCATTATTAAGCTGTATGTGTTTATTTGGTCAATATCTATCGATTTACACAACAATTTTCCAAATCGAACTATTGTTTAAAAAGTTATAAGCATAAATGTACATTTTTTTGGATATTTGAAAATTTGTGGTAGATGGCGCCACCTAATACGTAATTTTTGACTGAGGCACATGAAAGTTTGAAATTGGTTAACTAACTTAGTAACGAGTATCTAATATTGTTTTTTTTTTTTTAATTTATATTTATTAAATTAAAGCTAGCTTATGGTTTACAACTAAAAAGTTTACTTGTAAGAGTATTAGTTTTATTTTAATTAGGCAGAAAGATAACTATTTTAGATTCAATGGATTAGTTGAGTTTCTTTTTAAGGAAAGTCATGATTTTTGTTATGGTTTCGTTGGTGGGGTGTGCTATGAGTGATACTTCATGTGGGTAGAGGGAAGGGTAGGTGATAGGGAT
The DNA here is from genome assembly GCF_025200985.1 of Drosophila gunungcola. Classification (NCBI taxonomy): domain Eukaryota; kingdom Metazoa; phylum Arthropoda; class Insecta; order Diptera; family Drosophilidae; genus Drosophila; species Drosophila gunungcola. The sequence goes on from NW_026453241.1 coordinate 44,954, forward strand.
GATCCCCTGATCCCCTGATCCCGCCCTATTTAAGATAGAAATGTGAGTCCATTACTCTTCCCTTTTCCTCTTCCAGGCGACTGTCCGCGTCTGTGCCTGGAGCTGAGCACCCCCGGCTGGCTGGGCCACTACCTGTCGCTGCTGGAGCAGCCGGCGGGCAGCGAGGCGGGCGTGTACCGGCAGCTGCACTGCCTGCGCCTGCTGCAGTTCATCCTGGCGCAGTGGAGCGCCGCGGAGGAGGCGCGAATGCCGGCGCTGGTGCACCAGCTGTTCGCCACCCTAGGCCGCATCGCGCTCCACTGTCCCGGCGACGCCAGTCTGCTGCCCACGGCGGAGGGCAAGGCGCGCGTCCTGCTCACCGCCTCCCACTCGGGCAGCGTGGCCGAGGAGCTGGTGGCCCTGCTGCGGCGCCTGCACACGCTGCCCGCCTGGAACCCGGTCATCAACTCCTTCCTGGCGCAAAAGCTCTGCGTGGCCGCCGAACTGCTGGCGGAGCACTCGGCGCACTCCCTACACTCCGCACGTGCGACGCATGCGACGCCGCTGGACAGCGAACAGGTGTTCGTGCTGGGCGTGCTCGGTGCCATCGGTGGCCATGATCTGCGTCCGCGCGTCGGCCTGCACTGCTTCCACGAGGGCGGCCACATGGTCATTGCCAGCTTCACGCCCAAGGGCCGATGCCTTTTGGCCCCCGACGGTGGCGGTGGCGGTGGCGGTGGCGGTGGCATGGGAACTGGAACTGGCAGCATCCATGGATTCGCCAAGGTGCCGCTGGCGGCGGTGATGCCGCACCTGGACCACAGCGTCTTCAGCCTGAGCCGGCTGCCCATGAACGAGATGCTGCTGAACGCGTGGACGGTGCTGCTCTATGGCCCGGCGCCGGAGCTGCGCGAGCAGCTGCCCACCAGTGCGGATGGTCGTCTGGACCTGGCCCTTCTCCGCGCCCAGCAGCTCCAGATGGCCGTGCTGCACACAAATGGCGTGCTGTACCGCCACCAGGCCGCCCTGCGTCGCATCCTCAAACAGCGCGCTCCGGCGGCCAGCATTTATGCCTCCACCACTGATGCGGATGCTGATCCCGATCCGGATCCGGATCCAGACCGCAGTGATGCGGACTCACAGCAGGCGGGGGAGCACGAGAGGGAGAGGGAGCAGGAGAGGGAGCCATCCGCGGGCAGTGGCGGTGGCGGCCAGGAGGCCCAGCTGCTAATACAGTGCATCCTATTGAGAGCTACACAGGCCTCGCCGGTGAAGGCCTGCTACAACTACATGGATCTGGCCACGGCGGCGCTCAACTGCATCCAATCGCTGGCCACGCAGGCGCACCAAGAGCTGAGCGAGGGCGGACTTGGGCCAGCCGATGGCCACTCACTCACACCCCAGCCCACGATGGTGCACGGCGTGCCCGTGTACAATGTGTCCACGGTGGCCAATGTGGCCCGGAAGGCGGAGCAGAGACCGCCGCAGAAGCTGGAGATGGACCCAGTGGAGGTCAAGTCGAAGTGGACCGATGCCCAGCTCACCAACCAGATCATGGAGATGGGTTTCACGCGACGCACCGTGGAGCTGGCCCTCAAGCAGCTGTCGTTGCAGGCGGAGATCATGCCCACGCCCGAGCAGATTGTCCAGTGGATCCTCGAGCATCCGGATGTGTGCGCCAATACCATTGAGGAGGACACACTGCCGCTGACTGCCTCATCGTCCCACGATCCGGAGGCGGACTCGGACAACGAGTGTCCCAGCTCGAGTGCCTCGACCTCCTCCACGTCCTCCTCGGACACAGTGGAGGGTCAGCCGGTGGCAGCCATGGTCAGTGAGGCCGCTGCTCCGCCCCTGAAGTTCCAGACCCGCAAGGACTTCCAAACCGCCGATCTCTATGCCCTGTATGTGCGCGGACTGGTGCGACCCGGCATGACGGTGCGCTGCTGCCGCGACTTCGAGGAGATCAAGCTGGGCGACATGGGCACCGTGCTCATCGTGGACACCGAGGGACTGCACGACCTCAACGTGCAGGTCGACTGGCGCAACCATGGCAGCACCTACTGGGTGTGCTTTGTCCACATCGAACTGGTGGAACTGCCCGCCCAGTCGCAGGCCCAGCCACGCCCCCCGCCCATCGCGGTGGGAGCCAAGGTGCGGCTGCGCAGCTCCTCGCTGCGCTACGGCCTGTTGTGCCAACTGCGTCTGGGCCGGAGCCAGGCGACTGGAGTGGTGAGCTCGGTGCACGGCAAGCAACTCACCGTGGACTTTCCGGATCAGCAGCCCGCCTGGCAGGGTCACATCAACGAGGTGGAACTGGTGGCCCCGCTGGCCATGGCCGACTCCTGTGGCGGCCATCAGCAGCAGCAACTTCTGGCAAGCAGCAGCAACAGCAACAGCAGCGATCTCATCGAGGACTGGTCCCGCTGCATCCGCTCGCTGACCGTCAGCTCGAACGAGGCGGCCGCCAAGCATCTGCTGAACGGCAGCAACCAGCCGTGGCAGAGCTGCTCCAGCGGTCCGTGCCGCCACTGGATACGGCTGGAGCTGCACGACCGCATCCTCGTGCACAGTCTGGAGCTGCGCGTCAGCGCCGAGGACCACTCGCACATGCCCTCGCTGCTGGAGATACGCGTGGGCGAGTGCGTGGACAGTTTGAAGGAGTACACGTGGATACCGGTGCCGGCGGGCGCCAGTCGCGTGCTGCTCATGCAGCAGGTCCCCACCTACTATCCCTGGGTGGAGGTGGTGGTCAAGCAGTGCCAGAACAACGGCATCCAGTGCAAGGTGCATGGCCTCAAGTTCGTGGGTCGCCGCCAGCAGCCCGACATCCAGCACATCCTGGCCAATGCCCAGTTCCTGGCCAGCGAGTACAGTGCGCCCGGCGGCGCTGGCTCCGGATTGGTCAGCACATCGCTTGGCGAGACGGACGGCGGCAGTGCCGCCGAACAGGACCTGCCCTGCACCGTGATGGTGTGGGGCCTCAACGACAAGGAGCAGCTGGGCGGCCTGAAGGGCTCCAAGGTGAAGGTGCCCACCTTCTCGCAGACCATAAGCCGGCTGCGACCCATCCACATGGCCGGCGGCTCCAAGAGCCTGTTCATCGTGAGCCAGGACGGCAAGGTCTATGCCTGCGGCGAGGGCACCAACGGACGCCTGGGCCTGGGGGTCACCCACAATGTGCCGCTGCCGCACCAGCTGCCCGTGCTGCACCAGTACGTGGTGAAGAAGGTGGCCGTCCACTCCGGCGGCAAGCACGCCCTCGCCCTGACCCTCGACGGCAAGGTCTTCTCGTGGGGCGAGGGCGAGGACGGCAAGCTGGGCCACGGCAATCGGACGACGCTGGACAAGCCGCGCCTCGTCGACGCGCTGCGGGCCAAGAAGATCCGCGACGTGGCCTGCGGCTCCTCCCACTCGGCGGCCATCAGCAGCCAGGGCGAGCTCTACACCTGGGGCCTGGGCGAGTACGGCCGGCTGGGCCACGGCGACAACACCACCCAGCTGAAGCCCAAACTGGTGGCGGCCCTCGCCGGCAAGCGAGTGGTCCAGGTGGCCTGCGGCAGCCGGGATGCCCAAACTCTGGCCCTCACCGAGGACGGGGCCGTCTACTCCTGGGGCGACGGCGACTTCGGCAAGCTGGGACGCGGCGGCAGCGAGGGATCGGACACGCCGCACGAGATCGAGCGGCTCTCGGGCATCGGCGTGGTGCAGATCGAGTGCGGGGCCCAGTTCAGTTTGGCCCTGACCCGCGCCGGTGAGGTGTGGACCTGGGGCAAGGGCGACTACTACCGCCTGGGCCATGGCGGTGACCAGCATGTGCGCAAGCCGCAGCCCATCGGCGGACTGCGCGGCCGGCGGGTCATCCATGTGGCCGTCGGCGCCCTCCACTGCCTGGCCGTCACGGATGCCGGCCAGGTGTACGCCTGGGGCGACAACGATCACGGCCAGCAGGGCAGCGGTAACACATTCGTGAACAAGAAGCCCGCCCTGGTCATCGGCCTGGATGCGGTGTTCGTCAACCGCGTGGCCTGCGGCAGCTCGCACTCCGTCGCCTGGGGCCTGCCCAATGCCTCGCCGGAGGAGGAGAAGCGCGGCCCGGTGCCCTTCGGCAGCACCCGCGACCCCCTGGGTGGCAGCAGCCTGGGCATCTACGAGGCCGAGGAGGCACTGCAGCCCGGCGCCACCAAGCAGGACGGCCGCCCGCCCCATGCTGGCAGTCTGAGTGAGAGCCTGTCCGCCCTGGAGACGCCGGCGGCCAGGCAGGCGGCCCTCGGTCATGTGCTGCGCGCCATGAGCATTCTCCAGGCGCGCCAGCTCATCGTGGCCGCCCTCACCAGTCACAGCAAGGTGAACTTCAAGGAGAGGGCAGGCGGAGCGGGCGGAGGAGCAGTCCAGGAGGAGGAGCCCCACACCAGTGGCTTAAACTTGATGGGTGGTGGAGCACTGGTGCAGCCCCTGCCGGAGACCATAGCCCAGGGCGGTGGCGAGGCGCCCGCCGATGCCGCCGATGCCGCTGATGCCGCGCTGCAGGAGCACAGTCCGGATCCGGGCATGGAGGTGCCTGCCCTGATGGCCGCCGCCGCCCCCCTGACGGCCGGTCCACTGAGCGCCTTTCAGAGCCTCACCGGCTCCCTGTCCATGTCGGGATCGCTTTCGAGCAGCGCCCTGCCCAATGCGCCACACAAGCACTCGAGGATGTCGGCCAGCGCCATGTCCGTGATGGCCGCCACCATGACGCAGCAGGAGGAGATGCTGGCCCACATGGGCCAGCTGCAGGAGATGCAGGGCCACGGCCATGGCCACGGGCTGGAGGACTTTGGCGGACTGCTGGGCGAGCCGGAGGCCAAGTCTCTGGTGGAGCTGCTCAAGCTGGCCGTGTGCGGCCGCTGTGGAGCGCCGAGCACGGCGCAGACCATCGCCGACACGTTGATCTCGCTGGGCGCCGGGACTCCGGCCGTGTCCGCCATGCTGCTGGAGACCTGCATCACGGAGCTGGAGGACCTGTGCACGTCGCGCCACTGCCTGGGCAAGCTGCCCAAGCCGGTGATGCAGGAGAGCGGCCATCCGTATGTGGACAATGTGAACGTGACCGGCGTGGTGCGCATCCCGGGCGCCGAGATGCTGCGCCTCGAGTTCGACAGCCAGTGCAGCACGGAGAAGCGCAACGATCCGCTGGTCATCATGGACGGCTCCGGCCGGGTGCTGGCCATGCGCTCGGGCCGCGAGTTCGCCCACTGGGCCCCGGAGATCCGGGTGCCGGGCGACGAGCTGCGCTGGAAGTTCTCCTCGGACAGCTCGGTAAATGGCTGGGGCTGGCGCTTCTGGGTGCACGCCCTCATGCCGGCGGCCACGCTGGGCGAGAGCGGCTCGGACCGGGCCGTGCTGTCGCAGCCCTCGATGGCGCTGGTCATGTCGCTGCTCGACTCCCGCCTGGCGCCCCGCCAGAGCGGTGTCCTGCTGCGTCTGGCCTCCGCCCTGGCCGCCTGCTCCCAGCTGGGAGCCCTCACCACGGCGCAAAGGATCTGGTCGCTGCGCAAGCTGCACGCCGTGCTGCTCCTGGAGCAGGCACCCCGACCGCAGGATCCCTCGCTATCTGCCCTGCTGCAGCCCCTCATCCCGGAGCTGCTGCGGCAGTACGAGTACGAGGAGCCGCAGGTGCGCGGCGGCATCCACCTGATGCACTCGGACTACTTCAAGACCCTGGCCGCCCTGGCCTGCGACATGCAGCTGGATGCCACGCTCCCAGTGCAGGCTACTGCATCCACCTCGGCAGCCACCACCACTGGCGATGTGCACAAGTGGGCCTGGTTCAAGCGCTACTGCATTGCCGTAAGGGTGGCCCAATCCCTCATACGCCGGACGGAGCTGCCGCGTCCCTTTTGCCTGGAGGTGCGCAAGAAGTTCGCCGAGATGCTGCCCAGCTCCACGGGTTCCAATTGTCAGGGACAGGCCCTGTCCCACACTGGTGGCCAGTCGCCCGGCCTGTCCATGCTGAACTCCACCACCTCGCTGTCCTCCAGCACGGCCAGCAATGTGTCGCCACCGCCGCAGGAGCAACAACAGGATCATCATCATCATCTGGAGTGCTGCAGCAGCAGCAGCAACAGCATCCTGCAGCACGAGGACCATGCCCTCTTTCAGGCTCCCCACGATGCCCAGCTGCTGCAGTGGCTCAACCGGCGCCCCGACGACTGGGCCCTGAGCTGGGGCGGAGCCAGCACCATCTACGGCTGGGGCCACAACCACCGCGGCCAGTTGGGCGGCCTGGAGGGCAGCCGGATCAAGACGCCGACGCCGTGCGAGGCCCTCAGCCTGCTGCGTCCGGTGCAGCTGGCCGGCGGCGAGCAGTCCCTGTTCGCCGTCACGCCCGACGGCAAGCTGTTCGCCACGGGTTACGGGTCGGGCGGACGGCTGGGCGTGGGCGGCAGCGACAGCTGGGCCATACCCACGCTGCTGGGCTCGCTGCAGCACGTGTTCGTGAAAAAGGTGGCCGTGAACTCCGGCGGCAAGCACTGTCTGGCCCTGACCACCGAGGGCGAGGTGTACGCCTGGGGCGAGGGCGAGGACGGCAAGCTTGGACACGGCAACCGGATGAGCTACGACCGGCCCAAGCTGCTGGAGCACCTGAACGGGATGAGCGTGGCGGACATTGCGTGCGGCAGTGCCCATTCGGCGGCCATCACGGCCAGCGGACATGTGCTCACCTGGGGCAAGGGACGCTACGGACGGCTGGGACACGGCGACTCCGAGGACCAGCTGAGGCCCAAGCTGGTGGAGGCACTGCTGGGCTATCGGGCCATCGACATTGCCTGCGGATCCGGCGACGCGCAGACGCTGTGCATCACGGACGACGACAATGTGTGGAGCTGGGGCGACGGCGATTACGGCAAGCTGGGACGCGGCGGCAGCGACGGCTGCAAGCTGCCCTACAAGATCGAGAGTTTGGCCGGCCTGGGCGTGGTCAAGGTGGAGTGCGGATCGCAGTTCTCGGTGGCGCTCACCAAGTCGGGGGCGGTGTACACCTGGGGCAAGGGCGACTTCCATCGGCTGGGCCACGGCTCCGTCGACCATGTGCGACGGCCCAAGAAGGTGGCCGCGCTGCAGGGCAAGAAGATCATCTCGATAGCCACTGGATCGCTGCACTGCGTCGCCTGCAGCGACGCCGGCGAGGTCTACACGTGGGGCGACAACGACGAGGGGCAGCTGGGCGACGGCACCGTGACGGCCATACAGCGGCCACGGCTCGTGTCCGCCCTCCAGGGCAAGCACATCGTGAAGGTCACCTGCGGATCGGCGCACACTCTGGCCCTGTCCACGTCGCAGCTGAGCGAGCGGCTGCGCCCGCTGCCTAATCCGCCGCTGGAGTACGACCTGGTGCGCGACCTCGCGCCCGAGGCCCTGCATGCCCGCCTCATCCTGCTGCACCACTTCTCGGAGCTGGTCTGCCCCTGCCTGGCCATGCTGCCCATCGCCGGCGATTTGAGCCTGGGCTCGCTCAAGGACGTGCTCGTGTACAACATCAAGGAGGCGGCCTTCCGCAAGGTCATCCAGACGACGATGGTGCGCGACAAGCAACACGGCCCCGTCATCGAGCTGAACCGCATCCAGGTGAAGCGGTCGCGCAGCCGCTGCAACGGCCTGGCCGGCGTGGACGGGATGAAGAGCGTCTTCGGGCAGATGGTGCAGAAGCTGCCACTGCTCACCCAGGAGGCTCTGGCCCTGCCGCATCGCGTGTGGAAGGTGAAGTTCGTGGGCGAGAGCGTGGACGACTGCGGCGGCGGCTACAGCGAGTCCATCGCCGAGATGTGCGACGAGCTGCAGAACGGCAGTGTGCCGCTGCTGATCAACACGCCCAACGGACGCGGCGAGGCGGGCGCCAACCGCGACTGCTTCCTGCTCGATCCCACCCTCTGTTCCGTGCTCCAGATGAACATGTTCCGCTTCCTGGGCGTGCTCATGGGCATCGCCGTGCGCACCGGATCGCCGCTGAGCATCAAGTGAGTAGCGTTACCTAACTGGATTTTAGCTTGATTTACTCAGTCATGGAGAGATTCAAATCGTTAATATGATCTACTTGATCTGATCTAAATAAGAACTCGATCTTAACTTGATTTACTCAGTCATCGAGAGATTCAAATCATTAATCATTAACATGATCTACTTTATCTGATCTAAATAAGAACTCGATCTTAACTTGATTTACTCAGTCATCGAGAGATTCAAATCATTAATCATTAACATGATCTACTTTATCTGATCTAAATAAGAACTCGATCTTAACTTGATTTACTCAGTCATCGTGAGATTCAAATATTAATCATTAACATGATCTACTTTATCTGATCTAAATAAGAACTCGATCTTAACTTGATTTACTCAGTCATCGAGAGATTCAAATCATTAAACATTAACATGATCTACTTTATCTGATCTAAATAAGAACTCGATCTTAACTTGATTTACTCAGTCATCGAGAGATTCAAATCATTAATCATTAACATGATCTACTTTATCTGATCTAAATAAGATAAGCTGATGGGGCTCATAACTCATACTCAAGACTCCTTTAACCCATGACTTCTATGGCTCATAGATAAGCATTACAAAATAACGCATCGCAGAGAACACGCACCGCGAATTCTTTAGAACTAAAGGGAAAATGTTTTATTATACCCTTGCAGAGGGTATTATAATTTCAGTCAGAAGTTTGCAACGCAGTGAAGGAGACATTTCCGACCCTATAAAGTATATATATTCTTGATCAGCATCACTAGCAGAGTCGATCTAGCCATGTCCGTCTGTCTGTCCGTCCGTTTCTACGCAAACTAGTCTCTCAGTTTTAAAGCTATCTGCATGAAACTTTCCCAAAAGTTGTCTTTCTATTGCAGTATATTCTATTCTAGTATATATGTCGGAACGAGCCGGATCGGACGACTATAGCATATAGCTCCCATAGGAACAATCGGAAAAATAAATTTAAAAAAATTATAACTTTGCTGTTTTTAATTTTTTTTTGTAGTTCTTCGACATATAGTAATGGTTAATTATTTCAGAATTACGGTTTAAATTTCATCAAAATCGGACTACTATATCATATAGCTCCCATAGAAATAATAAAAATATACAAAATATCTATCTAATAATTGAGCTGCAAATCATCATAGCTTCAATGTTTTTCAGCATATACGCAAGTAAATCATAATTTTAATGTTTTCAAAAGTATTTAATTCTTGCAATAGCTGCAAGGGTATATGAACTTCGGCTTGCCGAAGTTTGCTTTCTTTCTTGTTTTTAATTAATGTTTATCTTATTAAGAAGAATATATTGCGTTGCGTCACTTCTTCTTTATACATTTTGGGTGAAAAGTAATACAAATAAATTCATACCTACTTTTTACCTTTTTTTTTTTGTTTTTAGCTTGGCCGAGCCCGTCTGGAGGCAGCTGACCGGCGAGGTGCTGCGACCCACCGATCTCACCGAGGTGGACCGCGACTACGTGGCCGGACTGCTCTGCATCCGCAACATGGACGACGACACGAAGCTGTTCAGCGCGCTGGAGCTGCCCTTCTCGACCTCCTCAGCCCGCGGACACGAGGTGCCGCTGTCCACGCGCTACACGCACATCTCGCCCAGGAACCGGGCCGAGTACGTCCGCCTGGCCCTCGGGTTCCGGCTGCACGAGTTCGACGAGCAGGTGAAGGCGGTGCGGGACGGCATGTCCAAGGTGATCCCGGTGCCGCTGCTCTCGCTCTTCTCCGCCGCCGAGCTGCAGGCGATGGTCTGCGGCTCGCCGGACATCCCGCTGGGCCTGCTCAAGTCCGTGGCCACCTACAAGGGCTTTGACCCGAGCTCGGCCCTGGTCACCTGGTTCTGGGAGGTGATGGAGGAGTTTACCAACCAGGTGGGTCATCCTACACTATTTTGCAGTCTGCTCGGATTCGGATTCGAATGGCTTTTCTATTCGGATTTGCCCTTAACATATACAGCTGAGGTCAAAGTTTTTTAGCTAACGAGAATAGCAATCAAGAATAGTTTGAAAGCAACATGAACAACCTTTTTCTTAACTAAATGGGGCAAATATAACAAAGGATATTTTAAAAATATTTTAAAAATAGATCAGATATAAGAGATCTTTTATTCCAATACAAAGTACAGTTCAAAGAGAATTTATAGTTATTTTCTCAAATTAAAAAAAAAATACATTAAATATGGTACATTTAAAAGGGAATTTTAAGAATTATTAACAGTTTTCATTTTCATTTTAATAATCATTTTCAGTTAATAATAGTTTGAAAGCAACTTTTAAACCACTTTTCTATATTCCGCATTATATTAATTGTGTAATTTAAAATATTTATAAAATAGATTTTTACAATTTGTTTCTTTAGATCAGAGATATTAATATTCTTTTTATCCAATATAAAATTATTTATCCAGTATATTGAAAGGTGCATTTTAAGAAAGTTAAAACAATTGTATTAGACTTATGCAAATAGTAATGAAAAATAGTTTAAACAACTATTCCATGTTACGCATTTAACAAAAATATAAATAGCATTTTTTTAGATTTGTAATTTTAAAAATATATCAAATCTTTAAATCTTTTTTAATTTATTACAAAGTACAAATGAATGAGAATTTTTAGTTATTTTCTCACGACTTTATAAAATTGTTTTACACAGTATGCTGAAAAGTTAGTTTTAACAAATTATTAACAGTTTTCATTTCCTTCAAAAACTAGAACAATATCAAGGGTTTTTTTTATCTCATTTTGTTAATTGAAATTTAAATTGTCCTATACCTTAAGGGTAACTTTTTGAGCATTTTAAATTTTCCCACTACTATTAGTATTATTTTGACCACAACTGGTAATCTTTACCTGTGATTCTGACTACTTGGATTACTAACTTGCAATTTCAATAATTTCAGGAGCGCTCGCTGTTCCTGCGCTTCGTCTGGGGCCGCACCCGCTTGCCACGCACCATTGCCGACTTCCGAGGACGCGACTTCGTGCTGCAGGTGCTCGAAAAGAATCCGCCCGACCACTTCCTGCCCGAGAGCTACACCTGCTTCTTTCTGCTCAAGATGCCCCCGCTACTCGTGCAAGGTAAGACCAACTCGACTGCGATTTATGACGATTTTATTGATGCGAATTGAAACACATGGCTTGCAGGCCGTGCTGCTGGAAAAGCTCAAGTATGCCATCCACTTCTGCAAGAGCATCGACACGGACGAGTACGCACGCGTGGCCATGGGCGAACCCACCGAGGCGACCGGCAGCGAGGACAACAGCGATCTGGAGTCGGTGGCCAGCCACGAGGGCTGAACCAGAACCACAAACCGAACCAGAAGAAGAGCCAGTACCAGAAGCACTGTCCAACCAGCCCAAACTGACCCAATATGAACAAGCGAATACCCGAACAAATACAGCAAGGAGCGGGGATCAAATGAATCTCCCAGCTGATCCTTATGATCCTCACCACTAGGACACACGAAGCCTTCAAGTTAAACCCACTCACGCCACACGTACACATATATACACGTATAAACATATATTTTAAATTAGCACTTGAATCTGAGCAAGACGACGAATCGAGCGAAAGAGACGGCATCTAAAAGAAAGAGAAAGAGAGAGAGAGAGATAGAGAGAAAGGAATAACGATCGTACGATCGCGTAATGAAACCAAAAAGCAAAGCGTTAAAGTTATTTCCATATTATATTATATATATACATATAAATTTAAATATAAATGTTAGTTGAAGTCCACTCATAATTATACACAAGGCTTAAACGTTAGACGCAATCCAATCCAATCCAAACAATCCATTCCCATCCACCCCGTTTCCGAATCCGAACCCAGCCCAAAGCAGTTAATAAGCTAATTGATATTGATAACCCCGAAAAACACAAAAGGGCTAATGATGAATTATTCAAAAGTTGGATGCGCCCACAAGGCGCCGCAAAGAAAACTCTATCTGAACTAAACTAAACTGAAGCTAAATAAAATATTATAAAACCAATATACATCGTTTTTGGGTTTGTTTAATTTAAAGATAACGATTAAGTTTTAATGGGGATTTTTTCAAAGCTAATTTTTTAAAAAAAAGGCATATTTCTATTGACATTTTTTGTGTCATTTGATGTGGAGGAACTGAAATTTGAAAGTTCTATGGTACAATAATATAAAAACGGCAAAATAATAAAAAAAAAAAGTTAAATCATAGTGAGCAAATTTCGTCACACTTTAGGGCCACTAAAAAATAACAATGAGATAAATAAAAGAAAACGGATAAACATATTTGAAAATATCCATTTACTTTCCACATAAACTTAAAATTTAAGTAAAAAATATGAAATATAAAATGTTGGATTCAATAGCCATATTTTTATTTTTACTATGCTTTTTTCATATCAGTGCAGTTGATGGATATTACCTAGTGGTGAAACAGCCGTACATAGAAAAAAAATTGATAAGAAATGCTACTCGTTTTGATGAAATTCCATATCAATTTTTGGTCTAGATACTTGGCATAACACTTTGATCTGTTCGAGTAAAGAGGGTAAGCGGAAAATTACTTTTTTTTAATACCAATTTTATATAAGAAATGGAAAAATTGATTGTAGAGATCGGATTAAAAAAATTAAATAATTTCTTCCTTAGTTAATATGTCGTTATCAGGCAGTCTACTTTCAAAAAAAAAAATGTAAAAATTTAAAATAACAAAACCGCGTCGACTTGAAGACAAAAAAAAAAAATTTTAACCCATTTTTTCGACATTTTCGAATATTTTAAAAATATTGATAATCGATTTTTTAAATTTCTAGACCAGAATACAACAATTTTACACATTCAACAGTAAAAATTATACGTGTTTATCGTCCTGTAAATATCAATATGAATACCTGCAATTTATTTCTGTGTACCTCAATTCATGCAGGGCGTTTTAAAAGGTAGAAATCTTAGCGGACCAAGTTTATTCATTTTCAACTAAGAATTTAGAAGATCCCCAAAGGGAGCTGGTCCGGAGACGGGATTCGCTTCTCTCACCGATGACCGCTCATTTCTCGTCGCTGGTGAAGTAAAGGCCAGAGGTAAAGCCGTCGCTGAAGGCGCTGTACTCCGGCTGATCCTCCGGCTGGGCCTCTGCCTTTTCCCGGGCCGCCTCCTCCGGCTGGCGTTCGGAGGCTTGCTCCTGGCATTGGCTGTTGGTGTTCCTCTTGGTGTTCCTGTTGGTGGTGGCCAGGCAGAAGCGCGGGGCGGAGCGTCGCTTCAGCGGCGTCTCATTGACGTACTCGTGGCGCTCCTCATCCTCCCCCTCCTCTTCCTCGAGCTGAGCGGCTGGCGGGGAACCGTTAGCGGTACCGCTCCCGCTCCCGATGGTGCTGACCGCCGCAGTGCCCATGACGGCACCAACGACCCCACGCAGCACCCGGTAGAAGGTGTCGTGCACCTGGCCCATCAGTTGGCTGGCCGGACGCGGGTTCTCCTCGCAGGGACACTTGTTGCACGGTGGAGCTGATCCTGCTCCTCCGGATCCGCCAGATGAAGGCGGCGGCGGCGGAGGCGGGTCGTCGCGGCAGCCCTCCTCATCGTGGCCCGCCGCCCGGCGCTGCTGCTCCCGATCGTACTCGGTCATCGCCCGCTCCGACCGCTCCCGGCAAACGGAGCAGTCGGGATCCACGCCATAGACGCCGATGTCGCCATTCAGTGGCGCCTCGTGGTCCGACTCGCAGCTGCACTTCCCGCTGGCCAACTCGCCGGAGGACTTCCCAGATCCGCGGCGCAGGCGGTATATGACGTACAGCAGAGCTATCGTGCCGTATGTGGCCTTGGCCACCTGGAGAATGGGGGGGAAATAGGTTTCAAGGTCAAAGATAAATTGGGTGGTGATAAGTCAATGTACCACAGCCATACCATCCAACTTTTAAGAACGCTACAAAAAAGCCAATTCTGGTGTTTACTCACTTTCGATACTTTTTAAAGCAATTTTATTTGCATTTAGAAAACATTTCAAAAATAACTAGTGATTTGTTGCAATATTTTTTAGTTTAAATTCAGTTAAACTATTTAAAAAAAAAAATAATTAATAATTTTAATTTAGCGATGAAAAAAAAAACGAAATGCAATTGGACCTGATCTAAATCATTGCGTATATTCGTGCTTTAACTTAAGTTTAACTTAACATTAAATTAAAGTACTAAGTCCGAAAGGGTTTAACATTAAATTATGTGCTTACGTTTGCGCGCCCATTGATAGTTGTCCCATTGAAGTACTTCTTAAAGCCGTCAGCCATCGTCTGGGAACTGGGTACTTGGGTATTTAGGTATCTGAGAACTGGGGATCTGGGATTGGGTCGCCTTCAATGTGTGTGTGCTGTTTTCGAGCGGGGCCTAATCGAATGGAATGACAAGGGACGAGGACTTTAGCCCAGCCTACTCGAGTGAAAAATCCGGACTACAAAAGTATCAATAGTGTTGGGAAGTACCTAGGTAACAAAATGTGGTACTTTTTACCTTATCCAGGTAAAGAAATGTGCTGCTATACTTTAGCTAAAATAGGTACTGATTTCTATATACCCTAGGAAGAATATGCGCTAAGTTTAAAGGTAGGTACTGAAATTTTTGTGTATCACATTGACTTTGCAATATAGTATATTTATATTATTGTTTATTTTCAAATGTCATTCTTATTAGACATAATTGCCAGTGCGTATACAAAATAGGATATTCCACATTGAACTTGTTTACCACCCAATTACTTAAATAATGCATTAAAAATGTTTTGAACTTTCTTCCTTGCCTAGATACTTAAATAATTGGGTACCTTGTACCTTACCTAGGTATTTACACTTGCAATTATAGTCTAATCTTGTACCTTACCTACTTACAAAAAACTTTTACCTTTTCCAATATTGGTTGTCAGGATCCGAAATTTGTTGACTGGCCAACGTTATGAACTAGAGCACTTTAACCTTACCTAATAATTTAAATAATTGTGTACCTTGTACATTACCTAGGTATTGAAATCCTGTACCTTATCTAGATCCAAAACACAATTACCTTTCCCTATACTGGTTGTCAAGGTGACTCGACAAAGTACACGAGTTTGGGCAAAGCTTTGAACTAGAGCACTTTTAACCTACTTCGATATCTAAATAATCTGTTATCTTATCAATGTATTTTTTCCCGCAAATAAAGTGAAATCTTGTACCTTACCGAGATCAAAAAAAAAAAAAAAAAACTGTTACCTTTCCCAAATACTGGTTGCCAAGATCCGAAGTTTATTGACTCGACAAAGAACACGAGTTTTGAACTACAGCACTGGGAACTGAGGGACTGGTTACGGGATTCTTGATACTTGATACGGGTGTACGGGTGTACGGATACGAGAACACGGGAATATGACCCCTAGCCGTGCAGCATTGCCTGCTGACAGCCCTTGCAGTAGAGCTTCGTCTCGCGACGCTTCGAGTTGCGCTTGTGCATCTTCACCAGGACGTAGACCAAGCCCACCGAGGCCCATGTGGCCTTGGCTACCTGTGGGTTTCGAGGTGACATAGTGTTGGGTTGAAGGTCACTGGTCACTTACATTGGCGCGGCCTCGCATGGTTTGGCTGTTAAAGGCGTCGTTAAAGTTAAACTGCTCGGACATATTGGCGTCTTTGAATTGGATTCCACACACAATGGGGGCAAAAGATTAAAATTTGGATAGCACCTCTCTTTTTGACCTGATTTCGTTTGAGACTGTGCCTTAAAACTGAATTTAAGTAAAGTCAACTTGAATCAGTGCCAAACGCTGGACAAGGCCTTCCCTGACTCAAAATCAACCTACAAACTTTGAATTTTAATTATTTCTTTGGGCAGGTTCTCCTTTCTTTGGCCTTACAATAAGAGCCTCTTTAGGCTCAATTGGGTGGTTGACTTTATCCACCCACCACCGCCCAACCTAAGATAACCTATAATCGATATGAGTGAATAGCATTTTTGTTCATGCCACACGCAATACTATTTTCAACGTTATCAGTCGTACAGAATGCACAAATGAAATACATTTGCCATATAAATACCCACTTGCAACTAATTTAAAAGGTATATAATCTACTTATTTTTATACCCGGTACTCTAAGGCAAAAGGGGTACATTAAACAGTATCTAGTTTCTGAAAGTTAGCCAGCTTGATCCGGTTCCCAAAGGATGGGGTTCCCGTACCCGTGGTAAGCTTAAACTAGGTTTTTAATTATTTCTTCTCAGCTTAAAACCTTCTTTGCCTTTTGCAATACTTTTTTTATGTGGCCATTGCATGTATAAATATTTAACATGAAAATTAATTAGAATGCGAGCTTAAAAGCTATTCTGAGTAAGTAAAAGTTACTATCTGGTTAATTCAGCTATAATTATAAAACAATAAAGTTAGGAACATTGTCCTATAATTTTGCCGATGATCTTGTGGAAGCTTTATACTACAGGTGAAGTATTATATTTCGGTTTCTCTATTAATTTTGATCGTTTTCATTAGACATCATATATGCAAAGTTTTATTAAGATATGCACATTTAAAACTGAGATGTTTTCAAAAAATATAGGTATACAAAAAGGCGTATAGAAACATGTTCTGATAATTTTTGTTCGGAACCGGGTACCTTGTTATCGAGGCACTCGTCTATATGGCTTTTACTTGCTTTCGGGAACCGCCCCAATAGTTCTCAGCTGATATCTTGCTTGCATTTGCATTTGCATGATCGAAAACAGTGGGAAGGTGTGGCGCAGCAATGTGATTGTCAACGCATCTCGCATGTCACCTCGCACGGTGGGTGACCCAACACCGAACTGTCAATTAGTGTGGCAAGATTATAGCTATATTGAAATGGGACTGGGACTGGGACTAACCAATACTTTGCCGTTCGATCCCCATCCAGTATGAAGTCATTTGCATGTTGGCAGTCGCGCATATAAAAGGAGTCGGGAGTGGCATCATATCGCCTATCGTCTTGTCTCGTCTCGGCAATGAAGTTCCCTTTGCTGCTGATCTGTGTGGCCATATCCATGGGCTTGCTGCCCGGATCGGAGGCAGGGGTAGGTCTTAAGGCGCCCTGCCAAATGCCAAAGACTGCCCTCAGGATATCACTAGCACTTACCTCTTCCAGGTGACGGAGGAACAGATGCGGTCCGCCGGAAAACTGACCCGCGACGTCTGCCTGCCCAAGTATCCCAAGGTCACCGAGGAGATAGCCGACAATATTCGCAACGGAAATATCCCCAACAGCAAGGACAGCAACTGCTATATCAATTGCATCCTGGAAATGATGCAGGCGGTGAGTGTCGAGTTCGAGTCCGCAATGATTTCACCAATGCTAGATTGGATTTAGGAGTTTTAGAGAAGAAAAACACTTTCAAAGTTGTTATTCTTCTAAACAAGAATCAAAGCTATTCGATTGGCAAAACAATAATATTCCTTTTTCAATAACTTTAATTGTAATGAAACCAACATATACATTTGTTTACCCTCGCGTAGATATTATAATTTTGGTCAGCAGTTTGCCACGCACAGAAGGATACATTTCCAAACTTTATAAAGTATATATGTTACTGACCAGCGTCACTAGGAGAGCCGATCTAGCCATGTCCGTCTATCCGTTTGTCTGTCCGTCCCTCTGTCCGTTTCTACCCAAACTAGAGTTTCAGTTTTTAAGCTATCTGCATGAAACTTTGTATTTCTACTACAGATCTACGGATCGAACGACTATATCACATAGCTCTCATTAAAACAATTACAAAAATAAAAGAACAATTTTGTTTAATATTATTCTTGTTGTAATGGCTTAACATTTTTAAAATAACGGCATACATTTTATTAAAATCGGACGACTATATTCTATAGCTCTTAATGTGACAATCAGAAAAATACAAAAAAGGAAAAAATTATAATTTCGCTGTTTTTCAATTGATTTGAATATACTTTGAAATTAATTACTTTGATAGTAAGGGTTTATTATTTTAGAAATACAGATATCATTTTTTTTAATCGGACTTGCTGATGTTTTCTTTTTTCTATTGCAAGTTGTCTGTAAGTATTTGAAATAGGTAATCCCGATTCCAACCAAGCCCCCATTTCAACCGACTTGCAACCATTGTTCGACAAAACTTTTCTGTTGAAATCCCTTCTTTTAGATCAAGAAGGGCAAGTTCCAGGTGGAGGCGACCCTCAAGCAGCTGGACATTCTGCTGCCGGACAGCTACAAGGAGGAGTACCGCAAGGGCATCAGCCTGTGCAAGGACTCCACCGTGGGCTTGAAAAACGCCCCCAACTGTGATCCCGCCTACGCCCTGCTCTCTTGCCTGAAGACCAACATCAAGGTGTTCGTGTTTCCCTAGGAAATCGGATACCACCCCCCTGGCCGGACACAATAGATAAATCAGATACATCAGATACATCAGATACAGCAGATAAAGCAGATAAATTCCCATTGAAAGCACTCGATCAATAAAGGTTGAACCGGCATATACCTATTGTGGAGCGTTTTGATTGGGCTGCAATGGATGATGAATGGGTGGAAGTGGGTGCTCTGGTGGCTTAGAGGCTTGCTGGCTTGGTGGTTTGCATGACTCGCCCCAGCAATGTCATGGCTATCGATGGGTGATCTACAAGCGGGGCGATTTGCTTGTACCGGATGTGCCGGACACGACTGCGGCGGGTATAAATGGTCCGGCGGCGATCGCTGGTCCGACCACTTTCCACAAGAGAAACGATAATGATGCAGAGCAACCGGATGACGAACCTTCTGCTGGCACTGGCCTGCACCGCTCTACTACTGGGATCGGTGGCGGCCGACGACGAGGAGCCCTCCATGACCGTGGACGAGGTGGTGGAGCTGATCGAGCCCTTTGGCGATGGGTGTACGCCCAAGCCCCTGAGGGGTAAGTGCCATCTTGCAGAGCGACCTTCCCATTCTAATCCTCGTTGCTATGCCACTATGCCAACAGAGCACATCGTGGAGATGGTGCTGAACAAGGAGGACGCCAAGCACGAGACCAAGTGCTTCCGCCACTGCATGCTGGAGCAGTTCGAGCTGATGCCCGAGGGCCAGCTGCAGTTCAACGAGGACAAGACCCTCGAGATGGTCAACATGATGTTCCCGGATCGCGAGGACGATGGCCGGCGCATCGTCAAGAGCTGCAACGAGCAGCTGAAGGCGGAGAAGGACAAGTGAGTTCGAGATCCACAGGTGTCCAAGAAATCGCTTCACACACCGAATTGCGGACAAATCTCAAGACAAATGTATTCAAAGCTTTTATTGCAACTTTTGCCGGAATCTGAGCCAAATTACTGCTAAACACAGCAAAGACTAAAGTTTTGAAACGTTTTTAAACGCCACCGTTTCGAAAATAATAAGGGATTTCTTCGACATCTTTTCACTTCACTTTTTATTTTCACTTTTCTACGCATTAACTGTCTTTTTATACCCTTGCAGAGGGTATTATAATTTTTTAAACTATATATTCATGATCAGCATCACTAGTAGGGGAATTGTCCGTCCGTCCGTTTGTACGGAAACTAGTCTATCAGTTTTCAAGCTATCTGGATGAAACTTTCCCAAAAACTTTTTTTTTATAGCTGGTTTTCCATTTCTACAAATATATTTGGAGGTATAGTATTGGTTTGCTATGTCGAAATTACGGCTTAAATTCATTAAAATTGGACATCGATGTCAAAAAGCTATCATAGAAAAAAGTACATATGCAACTTAAATCGAATCATTTCATTTCTGCAATTACTGCAAGGGTATAAAAACTTCGACTTAAGAAAGTTTGCTTCATTTCATGTTTTATTTAGTAACTTAGTAATTTCAGAAATTTACTAATTATACAAATATATTTGATAAAAAATCTTAACAATGCCTCACCCAAATGTTGTATCTGTGTATTCCTGATTTAGGTGTGAGGCCGCCCATGGTATCGCCATGTGCATGCTCCGCGAGATGCGCGCCTCTGGCTTTAAGATTCCCGACCTCAAGGAATGAGGATATTGAGCAGGTCGCCGCCCATCACCAGTTCTCCATTAATTTTTTTTTTTGTGTTAGTACAGTTCAATTTAATTAGAAACAAATCGAGAACTTTGAGTGGTTCCCGACACAAATAAAGCGCCCAACTAACGAAATATTGAATGTTTATGGGGCTCTAAGATGGTATCAAGTGCATTAACGTACTTATTTGGAAGTACATTTTTGAGTTTTTGAGTGACAGACTCAAAACCTAAAAAAGTAATTTAGTTCTTTGAGTTCTTGAGGCGTTTTTCAAAACAAATAACGACGAATGAATGGTATCCTAACACAAATGCTAAAGAATTGGATTGGATATTACAACTTTTACAATTTAAGGCTGTGAATAAAATAACTTACATCAAATTACACTGATAAAAAATGGAATAGAAAAAATACATGTCTGGCTTTTGAGTTCAAAATATTGT
Organism: Drosophila gunungcola; assembly: GCF_025200985.1. Lineage (NCBI taxonomy): Eukaryota > Metazoa > Arthropoda > Insecta > Diptera > Drosophilidae > Drosophila > Drosophila gunungcola. The sequence continues at coordinate 65,398 of NW_026453241.1, forward strand.
AGTATATTTCATATGTAAGTAAAAATAAATAAAATCATATTATTAAATACATTGCATATTAAATTGCATGATTTAATATTGAAATATTTGAATTATTGTGGAAAATATTAGTTTTAATATAGATCCTATTTATGTTTAAATATATCAGATATTAAAATCTATTCCCAAAACAGTCAAATTAACTATTGAAAAATATGTAGTATTTCCATATTTAAAATAACCAAAAACTGCAATGGAAGAATCTCGAAGTGATAAATATTCGAATTGGCTATGAGGTACATTGACTTACTACAAATGCTGAATATCGCATTGGAAGAAGCTTAGCTTTCAATTGTTTAGAAACATCAGTGTAGTTCTACACTTCGGTAAAATGTGCAGTTTTTTTGGAACCACTAACGAGTACTTGGAGTAGTTGGAGATGAGGTCCTTTCCTTAGGAGGCCTATTCTACGCATCTACCAGATCAGCTTCACTTTGCTGTGCTCCAGCTGGCGACCGATGCACTGGTTGAAGAAGTGGGCTGCCTCGCAGGGGCTCTTGGAGGAGCTGCTGCGGTTGCAGGACTGGGCCATGCTGCAGCTGATGGCGATGGCCATCTTGTTGTCCTGGGTCACCAGACTGGTCAGCTTCTCCACCTGGCTCAGGTTCAGCTTGTTGTTCTCGTCCATCTGCGGGTGGGCAATTAAAGAGGTTTAGGCCTACTTGTATCCCCCAATTCTGTAGCCCACTCACCAGCTGGATCTTCTTGAGCACGCACTCCGCCAGGCACTTCTCCTTCTCGCTGGGATTGGTCACCTTCATTAGCGGTCGCTGGTTCTTGGGCAGGCCGAGCTTCTCGATGCACCCCATCCTGGCGGTGGTGATCATCTCCTGGACCTGCGGCAGGTTGCGATCTATCACCGACCAGACGGGCTCCGTTCCGCTTTTGGGCAGCAGCTTGGTGAGATCGAAGGCCGTGTTCTGGCCATGGACGAGGATGCACTGCATCGGCAGCAGAACGCCGGCCACGACGGTAATCAGCTGAATGTTCGGTAGTTTCATCTTCGCGTCAGCTTCTTCTTTGGATCTGCACTGGTTGTGGCTCTAGTTCTTGGCTTATATAGAGAGTGGGCCACACAACCTCACCTTCGCACTTATTTTTTCTCCCAGTGATTTTGCTGACGATACGCGATTTTTCATCGTCAAGTTCAGTGTTCTCAGTGCCAAAGACGAGCATTACCCAAAACGTGTATAAGTTTGCTCAGGGCAGTGGAATTAATCTTTGATAAAGAAATAAATCAAACTACACTGGGTAATACCAACAATGTAGATTCATGAAGCTGTACTGTTCGAACAGCTTTTGGTGTGCCGAATTTGCCATTTAACAAAATTAGAACCAAATTTTTTCACAACGCTGACGTGGTGATTAATTGGTGTAACAAGGTACATGCGCTTTAAATTAAAAAAAATAACACCCAAAAAATTGGTGCAGAGCAAGTCATTAGGTGCAAATAATAAGGAAATTGAAAACGAAAAAATATCTGACTATTTAATTTAAAATAATTATTAATATTAAATCATAATGTTAAATACAACGCATATTAAATAATTAAATAAATAAATAGTACCTTTTTGATTTAAATGCATTTTATTTTAGTTAAATATGGCCTAAACTAGAGTGACATTTTCAGTTATTAATTATTATAATTATTAAAGAATTTCGGAAATGAATATCCTTAGCAGATCAGAGCAAACGTCGTTAGAAACACGCATATTATCTAATGTCTTCGTATTGTGACAATAAGGAATATGTATATTCGAAATTAATCAAACGTCAACCGGAAACTCCCTATTCCCCCTGATGCATCTAAAATATAAATGTGATCTGAAATCCTGACTGGGCCAACATAAGTCATACAAATATGATTATATGATTAATATGATGTTCAGAAGAGACCCGAATAGTTTTAAAATTTATGCATTATTTTATCAAACATTTATGAGCAAAAAAGGATCACCACTATGCCTAGTATACCTGAATTGGTCACTGACATTGACAGCCTTTGCAAAAGGTATTTTTATACCCTTGCAGAGGGTATTATAATTTCAGTCAGAAGTTTGCAACGCAGTGAAGGAGACATCTCCGACCCCATAAAGTATATATATTCTTGATCAGCATCACTTGGAGAGTCTATCAAGCCATGTCCGTCTGTCCGACCGTTTCTACGCAAACTTTCTACGCATGAAACTTTCCAAAAGTTGTCTTTCTATTACAGGTAGTATATAAGTCAGAACGAGCCGGATCGGACGACTATAGCATATAGCTCCCATAGGAACAATCGGAAAAATAAATTTTAAAAAATTATAACTTTAATGTTTCTTAATTTTTTTTTTAGTTCTTTGAGATATAGTAATTTCAGAAATACGGTTTAAATTTCATAAAAATCGGACTACTATAGCAAATAGCTCCCATAGAAACAATCGCAAAAATAATAAAAAACAAGAAGGAAAGCAAACTTCGGCAAGCCGAAGTTCATATACCCTTGCAGCTATTGCATTAATTAAATACTTTTGAAAACATTTAAATTATGATTTACTTGAGTATGTGCTAAAAAAAAACATTGAAACTATGATGATTTGCAGCTCAATTATTAGATAGTTATTTTATATATAGTTTTATTATTTCTATGGGAGCTATATACTATAGACGTCCGATTTTGATAAAATTTATACCATAATTCTGAAATAATTAAACATTGCTATATGTCGAAGAACTAAACAAAAAATTAAAAAACAGAAAAGTTATAATTTTTTTTCATTTATTTTTCCGATTGTTCCTATGGGAGCTATATGCTATAGTCGTCCGATTTTGATGAAATTAAAACCGTAATTCTGAAATATTAAACCATTACTATATCTCGAAGAACTAAACAAAAAATTAAAAAACAGCAAAGTTATAATTTTTTTCATTTATTTTTCCGATTGTTCCTATGGGAGCTATATGCTATAGTCGTCCGATTTTGATGAAATTTAAACCATAAATCGGAAATATTTTACCATTACTATATGTCGAAGAACTAAACAAAAAATTAAAAAACAGCAAAGTTCCGACTTATATACTACCTGCAATAGAAAGACAACTTTTGGGAAAGTTTCATGCAGATAGCTTTAAAACTGAGAGACTAGTTTGCATATAAACGGACAGACGGACGGACAGACGGACATGGCTAGATCGACTCTACTAGTGATGCTGATCAAGAATATATATACTTTATAGGGTCGGAAACGTCTCCTTCACTGCGTTGCAAACTTCTGACTGAAATTATAATACCCTCTGCAAGGGTATAGAACTTTAGTGATTGGTTAAATATTTCAGAATTACGCTTTAAATTTCATCAAAATCTGACGACTATAACTTAAAGCTCCAAAAGAAACAATAAAAATATAAAAAAAAAAATTTTTTTAATTAACTTTTTAATTTTGTAATTTTTTTAGAAATTTTTTATGATTAATTAATAATTGGACAGTTCAGAATTATTCTTTTAATTTTATTAAAATCGGAAAACGATATCATATAGCTGCCATAGGAACTATCAAATAACCTTCAAATAGCTTCTATGTAAACATACACGCAAGTCAATCATAATTTTAATGTTTTCAAGAATATTTAATTTTTGTAATACCTGCAAGGGTGTATGAACTTCGGCTTGCCGATGTTTGCTTCCTTTCTTGTTTTTTAAACATTTTAATCAAATAAATAAATAAATAAAATAAAACAAATTATTACTAATATGTAAGTTTTAATCATAAATATTGATAAATAATAATACAATAGTTTTATTAATTTTTATATAAATACTGTAAACAAAACTGATTTTTATAGTTTTATATGAAAACTTTTGAATTCCTTTCTTTTGAGACTTTGTTTATACCAAAAAAAAATAAAAATAAAAATTCATAATAAAAATTTTTTTTTTGTATCCAAAAAGATAACGGATTCACATTTCCACGACGACAATCTTCAACCAATTTTGAACTTTAAATCAAAATGTATTTATGTGCTCGATTCTTATTCGAAATAAGATTGAAGCTTGTCAAAAATAGTATCGATGTGTGGTAACAGTTCTTCAATAAAAAAGCATTTAAAAATTTAAAACTAAGCATGCAAGATGCCAACACGATAATCCAATTTCAGCTGTTTCGATCTACATTGAGATTGCGTGCTCTGAAATTTCCACTCGATAAAAAAGCGAACATGAAATGCAGATTGCAAGCAAGCGATTTATCACAGGCAAACTAACTGGGAAGTTGAGTGATCAAGGGTATATTATGGCCTAAACGACCAATTTGCGTGGCCGCCTGCCTTTCAATGTGAGGCCGAGATTCCAAAACGCAGGGGGCTAGTATAATAATATAATAGATGATATTGGATGGCCCCGCCAGTCACAATCACTCATCTCTCACCCAGAGCTGTTGATCGGTTTAATTACGAGCGGGATTTTGCATTTTGCATTTTGTATTTTGTATTTTGCATTTTGCATTTTCATTTCCACTAGACCCGACCCGGTGTGTGATTTCATGCCAGTCACCAATTAAGGGGGTAAAGTGGAGATCCCAGTTCCCAGTTCCCACCACGTCAGCTCCCATCCGATCCGATCACGTCCAGCGGAATGGAGTGGAGTGAAGTGGAGTGAGGTGTAGTGTCATTTGGTCACACGATGCCCAGTCGAGGGCATCTCCGGCGGGTCCCGTATATGCCCATATAGTTCATAATTGCGAGTAATTGCCGGAGGTGCTTGAGACGCGGCTGTAGATCGATCTGATCTGCCAAATCAATCACGGGACTTTGCCTTAGCCAACTTCTCCTATAAAACGGGGGCGTCGCCAGCGTTTCGCATCCAATTCAGAGTTCGTACGTAGCGCAGTTCAATCGCCAATCGCAGCTCGCAAATAGCAAATAGCAAATAGCAAATCGCAAATCGCAAGTCGAAATGTCACGTCTATTCAATCTGTCCGTAATGCTACTCCTGGGACTGGTGTGCCTGGGAGGCACCCTTGCCAAGCCGCAAGAGGGGATGACCCGGGAGCATGCCACCCAGTTGGCCAACGAGTGCAAGGCGGAGACGGGCGCCACCGATGGTGAGTACGGAGTAGCCTTGCCACTTCCACAGAGAGAAAACTGGATATGATGCCGCATTTGCTATTTATTTGCTATACATCCCATACAAGGAAATATTTCGATGCGGTTTTTCATTTCGCATCTGTTCATATGCAGCTATTTTTGATATTTTTTTTTATAAAATTAAAATGTATGACTTATGCATTTTTAAATGAATATAGCCAGAGCCTTATGCATATACGAGGAATTTTCCTTTGCAACTTTCTATTTTTCTTTTGGCAGCTATTAAATAAAACATTATAAATTATGAAATTAAAACCATTTCCCAAACTCTTTCACTCTACGAGTAACGGGTATGAAAATAATTTGGAATAACCTCTGACATCTTAGCTTTGCCCGAAATTGTGAGCTAAGCACTCGTTTCCCTGGATTAAAAAAGTACAGTTAATATAAATACATAAATTGTTAAGTTTGTAATTTTTTGGTAATTGTCATTCAATATACATACTTCCATAGTTTTGTTTTTCTTTCTTTCTCTAATTTAGCATTTTCTAACATTTTCGCTTAATTAAAAATGATAACTTTTCCAATTTTGTGTATAAAAATCTTCTCAAAAGTTTTCGAAGGATTTTGAGTCGGCAATTTGTTGATCTTCAAAAGTTTGCTTGAAAATTTTATTATAGCAAAGCAGGGCATTTTATCTTCAGCATTAGGTAACATTACACTCGTCAACAGGTTTTTTGTATAGTCAGAATTTACACATTTTTGTTGTCTCTCGAAAAGCGAACTTATCATTTTACTGTTGTGGGATGCGAAGCAAATAAATCTCATAAACAAACGTCTACAATAACGATCGTTCCCTGGTATCGTTGCTTGACTTAAAAAAAAAAAAATAAAACTGTTGTTCTGAAATAGTAAGCCATGACTTACCATTACATCTCGAAGCATATTTGTTTAAATTGAAAAACAGCGTTTTATCATTGTTGTATGTATTTTTCCATTTGTTTCTATGGGAGTTATATGATATAGTCGTCCGATTCTGTCTTCTGTGCTACATGGAATAGAGATATGGCTTTTGGGAAAGTTTTATCCATATAGCTTCGAAACAGAAAGACTAGTTGACTTAGAAACGGACGGACAAACGGACATGAACGACTTTCCTATTGATGTTTAATAAGAAGATATATATGTACTTTACAGTTGAAAACTTTTGACTGGCATTACAAAGGTTATAAACATATATGTTTGATATAATATTGTCCTTTTTTTCTGTGTGATCTCAGAGGATGTGGAGCAGCTACTGAAGCATGTGGCTCCCGAAAGTCACGAGGCCAAGTGCCTGCGCGCCTGCGTGTTGAAGAAGTTCCAGATCGTAAGTGCTAAAAACGCGAGAGATTACCTTATTACTTTGCTTACCAGCTCTATTTTTTTGTGTTGCAGATGGATGAGGCCGGCAAGGTGAACAAGGAGCATGCCGTGCAGATGGTCAAGGCCATGAGCAAGCATGATGCCGAGAAGGAGGACGCCCCCGCCGACGTGGTGGCCAAGTGCGATGCCATCGAGACACCCGCGGACCAGTGAGTACTGGCCATTGGCCTGCCGCCGGCTCCGGCTCATCATCCATTCATCCTTTACTTATGCATACTTTTCCCAGTTGCGACGCTGCCGCCGCCTTTGAAGACTGCATCTACGAGCAAATAAAGGAGCACGGACTCGAGCTGGAGGAAAACTGAAAACAGATCTAAGACCAATACCGAACCCGATACAGAGGCACAAGCGCCCTCTCTGGAATATAATTATCATTTTTGTTATGTGTATACTATGACTAGAGTTTAAGTACCCGATAAACTGAGAAACTGCAGAAGAAAACGGATATTGGATTGTGAAAGGGAATGTATTGGGAAGGACATGTGCTGGACTTAGTTTCATGGGATAAAGTAATTATTCAAAATAAGCAGGAATAGCTTTAGCACAGATCTTTCATAGATTAGTGCTAGCGTGCTAATATTTTAGCATAGAAAACTGTTTTTAATCTCGCAGGATTCATGCGGCTCTGAAAGGATCCAAAATGTATGCAGTACTGACTCAAGTTCGTGCTTATTATCTTTATTTTAATAATAGTTATTTGTATATAATATCCCAATCTGGGGAGTACTTAAAACTCGTTTCTTACATGCTACGAACTACTAAACTGTTTTTTCGTATCTGTCTTTCCCCAACTGTTTTCCGGCTGAGAAATTCCGTTTCAGGCATGCAAAGTCTTTTTTTATCAATCAAAAACTTAATGACGTCTTCGAACATTTGCTTCCATCCTAACTCTGCCGACTTTATGCAACTTGTCGGTCAAGATGGCTTAATGCTTTAACCTACATCTATATGTATAGTAAGTTGCCCGATCTCAGGGAATTCGCATCGAGCAGACGACTGTGGCGGGTGTGTTTGCTGACCGTCTGCGCCAGGCGAATTGGCAGGATTCGCGGACAAGGGGGTATTAATCCTATTATTTAGTAGCTAGATGCAATGCGCAGGTTTCATACGCGGCCCATACTATTGATCTTTTCACAAACCAGATGACTTCCACGAGCACGTAACAGCACAAGTCTCCAAATGAAACAGATACAGGTAAACAGATGGTAAAAAAAAAAATGATATCTAAGTAGTTCTTGGGAATCTAAGTAGATCAGAACGCGAACTGAATGTGGATCTGTGTCCGGCTGCTTGGGGTGCACATGCAGTCTGTTGTTGCCCGCCGCCGCCAGTTTGATATCTTAGCTTACTTTATGTTTATGTTACAGTTGTTCTCTAGCACTTGCAGTTGCGGTTCGCGTGTGCTTTGCTTAGGCAGGCTGGCAGTTGAATTTTCCCTAAACGATTTGCGTCAGCCACCCGTGGGCACCCGCCACCCACCACCCGCCCCGCGTCCATTCGAGCCGATTGTCAGGGGAGCAGCAGCGGGAAGTCGCCGAAATGTGCTCGTCTTAGAGGAAGTAGTCCGCCTGGGGCTTCTTGGAGGGTATGCCGCGACTCTCCTGCGGAGCCGCCTCGAAGATGACGAAGTCGCGGTGCAGGTACTCGTTCAGCTCCAAGATGGCAGCCACATTACCGCAGCTGCATGTGCAAGAGCAGGACAAGAAGTTAGTAAGGCAATTCGAGCATTTCGAGCATGGCGGATTACTCACCGATAGCAGTAGTTTGGCGCCGACCAGACGGTCAGGACGGTTTCGTTGAAGTGCCACTTGAAGCCCTCCATCACCAGCTGATGCGCACGGCAAATCATGTCGATCTCGTTGGTGCGGTTGAACTGGGAGACCACATCCGACCCGAACAGATAGCCAGCGCCGCGCGGCGAGACGCCCCAGCCGGTCTGGTCCTCCGGATCGCTCCAGAGCAGGTCACACATGGGCCCGTCGTGGGGCACCTCTTGCTTGCGGTCGATGCTGCGAATCTGGTCCAGGTACTGGATAGACGGCGACAAACCGCCGTGCACGCAGAATATCTTGCCGTCGATAATGGCAGACAGGCTGAGGTAGTCGAAGATCTCCGTGCAGTAGCGCCAAACGGCCGTCGAGCCGTACTTGCGAAGGCACTCGTCGTAGAAGCCGTACACCTGTGTGATCTGGCGCGACTCGTGGTTGCCGCGGATCAGCGTAATGCGGTCCGGATAGCGCACCTTCAGCGCCAGCAGGAGCAGGAATGTCTCCACGCTGTAGTAGCCGCGGTCCACAAAGTCGCCCATAAACAGGTAGTTCTTCTCGGGCACATCGCCGCCCACCTTGAAGAGCTCCTTCAGGTCGTAGAACTGGCCGTGGATGTCGCCGCACACGGTCACCGGCGAATCCACACGCTGCACATTGCCCTCCTCCACCAGGATCTCGCGGGCCTTCGCGCACAGGGCCTTAACCTCGTTCTCCTTGATGATCTCGCAGCGCTTCAGCTGCTCGATCTGGCGGTCCAGGTCGCTGTAGTCGGACATCTTCACCCGGAGGATGGCGGCAGCCGAGGCAACGGGAAAGCGGTGAATCGGACTGCAGGCGTTGACTGGGCGGAGGGACAGCGTCGTTCGTCGTTCACCGGGCTAAAGTGGGTGGACAGGAAAGGAAAGGAAACAAACAAGCCAGAACAATAAGATCATGTCAATAGGAGGACAAAAGGGATATTCGTGCAGAAGTGTTTAACAGGACGAGAAATCCACATTAAGTTTATGCCCCATTCTTGTTCCGTCTGAAATTTTAAACTAACTTTAAATCAACCAAAGTCGAATGTCTCTTGGTGTTGGCCTTAGTTTTGTAAACTATGCTATCATATACAATAAATAAATATATGTGTAATGAAATACTTTCGTGTGACTTTCTGAAAATGTATTGGAGGACATTGCTTATGATGAACTTTTGTGTACAGCATTTGCCACTTGTTGAAGTATATCAAATAAAATACTTTAAACAGCCTATCAAATACAACATATACATATATTTCCAAAAGGCTAAATGCTCAATCTACGATGGGAAATCGAGACTTTGATGGACGTATTACTTTAGAAAACGTTTGCTGCTTATGAAACACAATAGCCGAGTTAATCTGGCCATACCCATGTCAGTATGTCCCTGTAAAAGTTGAGATCTGGGGAAAAATTAGAGCCATAGAATGGGATTGAGCATGTTTGGTCATGACCCCATAATCCGGGAAAATTTGTTTTTTTATGATTTTGTTAAATTTGTAGGCTACGTATTTTTTGGAAGAGCAGTGGCTAGGGTATTTTCTAGTCGGGTCACTTGGTAAGTAGGCTTGATATTTTGCAACAGTGCATGGGGTAACTCATGGTTATTCATTCACCTTTTTTTATTCTTAATTCGTAATAATAAGGCTTTTATGAAACCTTGAAGCAAGTGAATACAAGAAGTGTATATTAAAGTCGACTACAGCGTCGTTTTTGTTTGTGTTTCGGTTTCTGCGTGCGATTTTTGTGCGTGTGTGTGCGTCGGCTTTGTGCGGGTGCATGGTAGGTATTTAGGTAGGTGTGTGTGTGTGTGTTTGTGTCCGTGTGGCTTGTCGCTGGTTTTTTTTCCGCGCGCAATTTCCACCGTCTGCCGTGCTTTTCACCGCCTTCTCGGCTGTTTTCCGGTCAACGCTACTTACTCAGCGCAATGGCGGTCTTTCTCGACAATCCTTTTGCTGGTGGCTCGGCTCTCGTGCTCGCGTTTTCGTAAATAAAATGCACATTAACTTCTTTTGGCAACCGGGAACCGTGCTTAGGGTTTAGTGAGACCGAAAGCTACCGCTGCTGGAATACGACGTTGAGTGGATGTGTCACCATCCGTTTTCCCGCCACTAGCGGACGGTCACACTAGCATATTTCGGTATTTATTTAATTTCATGGCGTTGCCAGACGAGGTGACAGAATATTTTTATAAACTTTCAAATATCTCTCATTTTAAAATATTTTATTGTTATTATTAAAACATCACCCAGCATTAAAAGTGTATTTCAACTAAATTTACAAATTTTGTTGAAATATTTTTTGATTGAGCTAATATTTTGGCAGATAATAGTAAAAAAAAACTGGGTTCAACTTCGACATTATTTTATTAAATGGATCAATTTCGAATATTCCTACTTTAGTGTGGAAACAATAATCGCAATAAACAATGAGCTAAAATTTATTGTTGACTACCTAAAAAGCTTACCTGCAGGGTAAACAAATTTTTAATATTAAGTTTCGTTGCTAAGTACTGAATAAAAAATTTTAAATTTATGAACAACTTAAACAACTCCCTTATTTAAAATAATAGCAAATAATAGGTGCTTGGATAGTTATTTACAGAGTTCCCATGTCTTATCAAAAAATACAGAGAACTCTGATTTTCAACAGCACTGAGGTTTTTGAATTGCACATTTCTGGATAAGCTACTTGCAGTTATCATTGCGGCAATTTTATCATCAATAATAAAAGCTTATATAAATCTGTTTAGAACAGAACGAAATAATGATAAGTGGAAACCAGGCGTTTTATTTCCAGATTAGCGATTGTCGATAGCTATCGATATATACTCTGCCAACTTGCAGTTTACCCACCCCTAAGGCCAGCTTCAATAAATTTGTTTACATATATCGAACGGCTCGGACTATCGTAACATCGATTGATTGGGGGGGAGCGGGGCGCCGCCAACCATTTAAATGCAATGGTGAAATTCAATTCAATCACTAAGCCCTCAGCTCTCATAGGCAACCATCTAAGTACAATCGCGAAATCCAACCCAGTTCAATTCAATCACCAATCACTCACGAGCAATGTCCACCTTTGGAGCTGAAGTGGACCAGGTTTGGCCGGCAGTCACTGGAGATGCCCAGCCACTGTCCGCCTTCGGACGCAAGTTGCTGCAGGATTGCCGGCAGGTGATTAAACCCGTTCCTGGAGATGATGACTTGCAGAAACTGATGGCCAAGTCCGAGGAGTTTCCCCTGGAGGTGAGTATGGCCAAGCCACCCGGCCAAAATCGCTTTCAAACCGCAACATTTGTTTGCAGTTCGGCGTGGAGAGTGTCCGCGTGAAGAAGCAATATCCTCGGCGGTTGGACAGGATCAACCAGCAGGTGAGCACCGCCTATCCGCTGATACACGAACGCACTTTGGGCCTCTACCTGCGGTACCTGGAGCATAAGTGTCACTTTGGTAAGACAGCGGCTCGCTCCTCCTTCTCTTAAATGCCTTAACTGATGCACATCCCACCCGCATGCAGGCAACTCCGTGGAGAAGCCCATCTATCGGCCGCTCTCCCTGTGCGACTTTGTGCAGCGCCTGCTGGAGAAGCGCTGCGCCAGCTTCTTTGCCCGCAACGACAAGTACTTGCTGCTGGGAGGCGAGACCGGGGCCAGTGGCTTCGAATCCGTGGGCTCGCTGGAGGAGACGGCGCCCTTGGTGCTGGCCAACGTGCTGAGCTACGACGACATCAAGCTGTCCGCCCTGCTCTCCGTCAGCTCCCACACGGAGTTTGTCAACGAGGGCGAGCGGACCAACTGCGGACGCGTTGATCGGCACACCAAGACCTTGCAGGAAAGCGGCGTTATCGTTGGCATGATCGGAGCCCGCCTCTCCAGGCGCAATCTCATGGAGTTCCAGGACATTGTGATCGCTCGCCAGCAGAACACACGCGTCAGGGGCTACGGCATGGCATTGGATGAGCCTGCTGGCACGCGGGCCGAGGATTACCGGCGCCTGTGGCGCGGCTTCTATGCCACGCGGGACCTTGTGCACGGTGAGGCCAGCATTGACAACCGGCGCTTTGGGCCCTCGCGAAACAAGCTGGACGTCTTCGACAATCTGGTGATGAAGCGGCGCTACGCCATCAGCTTCGACATGCTGCTGCTGGAGGCGCAGGCGAGGGCGAAGCGTGTCAACCAGCTGGCCTACATCCATGTGGTGGGCTTCGGACTGGGCGTGTGGAAGGCGGCCGCCCAGCAGGAGCGCATCTTCCTGGAGACCTTCGAGCAGCGCATGCGCACGCTGGGCAGCCGGCTGGGGCACATTGGCCTCGTGCACTTCTCCTGGTTCTCGATCACCGACTGCGGCAGTCTGCGCAACGGAGCGTTGGTGGACATTCCCGGCCATCCAAAGGGCGGCATTAGGGTGCTCATTTCGAAGCGCAATCCGGCCCGAAAGCTGACCACCCCTGAGCACGCCGATATGCTCCTCGTTGTGTCCTACGCCTGGGACGGCAACGCACTGCCGGGCAACGAATTCTGGATGGTAAGTGATGAGAGGGTATAGGGCCTTATATTCACACATCAAATTTAAAGTAAATCGAGAGATGACGGTCAATTAGTAACAAATTTTGAACCTGTATTCTGTACACACATAGTACACTCCTTTCGTTCTACACATTGTGGCAAAAACAAGATAGGAACCGAAACCCAACCAAATCAAAGATAAAGCCTTCATCGTAGATAAAGCCTCGTTATAATGTTGTGGTTTGGGCTTTTGATATATTATTTTCAAGTAGTACACACTTAAAAATCTTTATTTTTTTAAACCTTTTCAATTGAACTGCAAATATTTTAGGAAAAACATAGGGTTCGAAATTTGTCGAACGGCTATCTGATTTTATGTGTGTACGCTGCAATGCAATTAGCAGCATTAATTATATTAATCCGGAATAGTAATTCAGAATTTAACCTTCAAAAAGGAAATGACCTGACATTATTTTTATAAACTAGCTGAGCTTGAAATGTGACTTTAATATGTAATTTAGTTAGTTAAATGTCTTCGTTTTGAAAATTTTAACCACATTTGAAAACATGCTGTTGGTAATGAAACTACAATTCCTTTCCTGTTAATGTAATACAATATTCCAATGTACTAACTGATGTTATAATCAGTAATGCATTCCGTGCCCCACTAATCGCTTATTGAAATCGCTCTTCGTTGTAGAAAATGCTGAAGTCCACGGGAGACTCGTCGACAGCTTGCTCCACCCTCGTGGCAGAGCTGCACAATCCGTACATCAACACAGTCTTCTGCAACGGAAGCAACCTGCACATCGCCTCGCCGGAGCACGGGGTGCTTCACATCGCCGAATATGCCAAGCGGGTGATCCCGGGCTAGAGTGATGAAATAAGTAGATCTATTCGACTATCTAATCTTATCTAATCGTCTGTGCGCAGCTACTGTTCTATTCCACGCTTGCTGTAGGTCATTTCCATGACCTTTTGTACGGAAAACAAGGGAGGGGGTTCGATACCCTCACCCTTTTTATTTAACCATCTTGAAGTTGTAAAGCAAAGTTTCGAAAATATTGGTTCAACCGGCGGCTTTATGTTTGTAAAAAGTGTAAATACATGATTGTAAATGCAATGGACGTCCGTAGTATCCTTTGATCAGATCAGAGCGTGTAGCCCAGCTTGGCGACCCAGCCCAGACCATCGACCGTCGTCGTCCGGGGCTTGTACTCGCAGCCCACCCAACCGTCGTAGCCGAACTGCTGGAGCAGCTTGAGGACATAGCCGTAGTCGAGCTCCCCGGAAACGTCCGGTTCGTGGCGATGCGGCACCTGGGCGATCTGGAAGTGGCCGATGAGGGACTTGTGCTCGTCGAGCGTCTTGGAGACGTTGCCATGCAGATGCTGCAGGTGGTAGAGGTCGGCCAGCAGCCGGATGTTGTCCGCCCCCACATCGGCCAGCACTCCGGCGGCCTTCGAGTACGAGTTCATGTAGTAGCCGGGCACGGCGTACTTGTTGATTGGCTCTATCACGCCAACCATCTGACTCGATCTGAGCCTGTCCGCGGCGATTTTCAGGTTGGCGGTGTACGTCTTCGTATAGTCGGTCTCCAGGTGGTCGCCCTTCTGGAGCCCGGCGGTCAGGTGGATCTTGCCGCAACCCACATCGCGGGCGAACTCGATGGTGGCGTCCAATTGGCGGCTGAACAGCTTCTCCGAGCCGGGAACACTGGTGGAGCCGAAGCGCAGCTGGTCGTCGCTCTTGTCGAAGGCCAGGTTGACCAGGCTGACCACCATGCCCGTGTCCTTGACGGCGGCCACCACGTCGCCGGTCTCGCCCTCCGGATAGGGGATCTCGACGGCCCGGAATCCGCTCTGGTGGGCCAGCCGGATCCGTTCCGCGATCGTCGCCGCCCGCTCCGTGAACAGAAAGTTTAGATTCGCAGCAAACTTGAGTGACATTTCTGGATTTGTGTGAGTGTGTGTGTGTGTGTGTGTGTTCCCTTCCCGATTTTCCCGTCCCACAAATCTCCGCCTGCGTTTACGCTTGGTAAACAACTGGGTGCCCGATGGCGATTACACTGTTTTATCTACCGACTTTTGATTCTGCCAATGTCATTTGCCAAGAGCTTTTTACACCAAAGCTTTGTGCGAAGTGTACATTCATATATATGCATGCTATAGCTATTCAAAAGTCACTAGATTCTAAAGTTTAATAGTAATAATTGTTTTAAAAATATATGAACATTTGAAAAATATTTATTGAAACGAAAAACAGTACTTTAATCGTGAACTAATCAGAACTTTTAATTAATAATTCATTTTTAAAAAGATAATAAAATTAAGAATTCAACTCTGATATGAAGGTTAATTATTATGAAATGAAGGTTTATTATTATTTAAAGTCGCCTTTTAATTTCATTGGTCCATGTATTCATTCAAACCCATAAGTTTAAATTTAAATTTAAATCCAAATTTTTTCGATGTCTACTCGATATTTGGGCTATCGCAAGTAACTATCACCTCTAACGATAACGAATAAAAAGAAGAAGCAGCTGGCAAACGAAGGCGGGAGGATATGAATTTTAATTATGTCATTTGTAACATTTTTATATATATTCATGATCTGCGTTTATACGCAAACTAGTCTCTCCGTTTTAAAGCTATCTGCATTCCCTATTTCCTATTGCAGGTATCAGACGACTATATCATATAGCTCAGGGACAAAAATTGAAAAAATTAAAACTTTCCTGTTTTTAAACTTTTTTTTTTATTAGTTTTTCGATGTATAGTAATGCTTTTATTATTTTATAATTACAGTTTTAATTTGATTTAAATCGGACGACTATTTCATACAGCTCCCATGGGAACAAACGGATTATGAAAAAAAAAATATATATATAAATAATTTTTCCTTATCTAATAACAAATTTTTTTGAACACAGTAATGGTTTGATAATTCAGAATTGTGCTTTTAATTTTAATAAAATCGGAACGATCGAATAATTTAGCTGAAAATCATCATTTATTTAATGTTCTTAAACGTAAACGGATATAAATTTAGACGTTTTAAAGAATTTTTAATTTTAGCAATAGCTGCAGGGGTATATAAACTTCGGTTTGTCGAAGTTTGCTTTCTTCTTATTTTTTTATCAAATACTTTTAAATGCATTTATTTGGCCCGCATCAGCTATCCGACCCGTGGGCCAGTGGCGGAGGCGGCGGATTTGCTGCCCGCTTTACAAAATAACCTTTCATACGCTATTAAATTTATAAATTAATATGCATTTTTGAACTGTTTTCCAAAACAGGGAGTCCATCTGCACCGGAAAATCAAGCTTTGATCTCTGGAGGATTTGTTCGATTTAAATTTGTAAGCAAGTGTAATCGAACCAACCATTTCAAATGGATGGTTTGATTGTTTATTAGTTAGTTTTTGTTTAGAATCTGTCCAGGTCGGACTACCACTGGATTTGATAACAACGTTGGCTAAGTTATTATAATTTTATATTTATGTAAGGCAGATTAAGTTGAAGACAGTCGGTTATTGTGGGAAACAAAATAAAAATGTTGTCTTTGCGACAGGTCGGAGAGCCTTTCAAGGTGGTGAAATCTTCTTAATTGTCGTTAAAATCAATTTTGAAAAAGTCAAATGAAAAATAAAAAAATTGTTTAATATATTCATATTTAAATAACTTACAATCGTTATGTATAAAAATATAAGCGGGAAATATTTAATTAAGTTCAAAGTATTTGGAATTACAAAGAGTTTTTTACCAGTGCTTTCGCTTTGCCAAGCAAATGTATCTTATTAATTATAAGCATATTAATTTGTAAATTTCATGTAAACGTGAATGGCTTCGCCAAACAATACCTTATAAATTAATTGTTCTTATTTATTATCAATGACAAAAGCGAATTACATTCATCATTTATTTTATATAATTTGATACAAAAATAGCCATTTAAAGCCAGCATTCAAATCCATCTGAAAATGCAATAGTCGTTTGCAACAAATGTTGCACAAGGATTAGGCAAATGGAATTGGTTTGTCAAAACCGAGCTATTAAGGCCACCCCATGTGGGCAATTTTAATACTAAACTACTCGAATAACATGAACAAAAGCATTTACTAAAACGGACATGTCATGGCCATGGTGTGCGAGTGTTTTAGTCACAATAATCATTCAACAAATACCCTAAAATGTTTCAATTGTTTCCGGCCATTGCTTCCATTCCCAGAATTGTGCACCTCCTTCCTCCTCCGAAACGCATTTCCCATACGCACCATACGCACCATAAGCACCATAAGCAATTGCAATTAGATTTGTAAAATTCCGCATCGAGTGCCAAGTGCCAAGTGCAATGTGCAATGTGCAATGTGCAACCTGGCGCCACATGTGCGTTTGTTTGCCCTTGTTGATTGTTTTTTCCAGCTGGCCTGTTTAAATGCAAAATGTATTGCATTCAGCATAGAAATTGGATTTCAGATCCATTCGACATAACAGATTTTGACAGTGACATCGTTGTGTTGTCTGGAGACAAACAAACTGCTGCCACTTGAAGCTTTCTGAAGAGGATGTCTTTGTTTGCTGACCAGGATCTGAAGTTTTTAAAGAGGCAAATTGAGGATAACGAGAAAAAAAATAAAATGTTTGGAAAATCCGATCATAAATCTGGATCAGCTACTTTTTATCTTTTCATGTAGGAGGAATTTGTGTCTGATCTGAATCTTCAAAATTTATGGTTTTTACTCAGACACTAAAAGTTCGAGTACGATGCATGTCTTGAATTTTTGCAGGTGTGATTCCTGTCCTTCCGAACATAGCTCATCTTCGCCAGAAAATCCGAGGGTATAGGTTTTGATTTGGCTAGGCTGTCTTATCTCCTTATGGAGATCATCTCAGACTTTTGAATCCTCACGTTTATCACCGTTTTGGGGCGATATGATATAAATGTTTCATGGTACAGTTGACATGGTTCTGGATACAAGTATGAATTGTAAATTATTAAATATTAAATCAGAAATTACATATTTGTGCCATAGGTATTTAAATGTGTTCCCTAAGTTATGAAAAGATTTAATTGTGGGATGTTAGACTTAAGTTAAATTATCAAAATCTCCAGGCGATGAAATTATCATTACAATTAGTGTATTTTATACATAGAAATAAATAGAGCCGAAGTCATTTCAAATTTGTGAACGGGCAATACGTATTAATTAAATAAACTGCCTGTATTGACGGCGACCTGAACAACCATTGGCTTATTTGTCTTTCGCCTTGCACAATAAATAACGAATTCCTTTAGCATTTCCAGCGTGCCGCGATGAGAGTGTACCCTCTCTGCCGTTTTTCCAGTGCCACCCGGGTGTATTTTCTCTTTGGGGAAATTTTGGGAAATTATGGGGAAGTTCCCCGGCGTGCCGAGGGGCTATAAAAGGCCGCTCACTTTGGCGCTCTCGTCACAAAGGCAGGCGGACTGCCGACGCGAGTGGAGCACGGTTAACGGCAAACAGGACGAACGGAATAAAAGGACGAAAAAGGGCGAACTGCGAACGACGAAAAGTGAATGTAACGGCGATTCCAGGAAGTTCGCGATCCTTTCTAACGGTTCGTTGCGTACGCGCGCCCCCTTCCTTTTTTTTTTGTGTGTGTGTGTGTGTTTATGTGTGTGAGTCCCTATATTTTTCAGTGCCCGCCCCCCTCCACCTCCACTTGTTTTGCCAGATTCACAGAAACAAAAGTGACAAAGTATGCTTCACATTTGAATGGGCATTGGCACATGAACATGAAGCGCAGAAGGACGCGCGCTTTCAGCATAGCATCCCCGCTTCAGTCTGAATAGAATCCGAACCACCGAACCGAACCGAAACCCCGTAACCCATCCTATAACGACACCAATACCATAATCGCCCGTACCATTTCACCCCGCGCTGAGATTGTTTTTCAACTGCGTCCGTGCTTTCCCCCCAGAACGCACTGTTCAAAAAGTCATCATAACAAATAATCCAAATGGGGATTTTAACATTTATGTATATACCTAATAACATAAGCCTGAAATCAACTCGCATGATATTATATCTCTAAAGCATATTTATAGCTTTTTTTTTTATTTTACCTACAGCATATGACACACATGTAATTCTGTCAAAAGTATTAAATTTGTTTTATGAATTTAAACCAGAGACCAGCTTTAAGCAGACACTTTAAAGAGGCACATTGAGACATTTCCATGTGTTTATTTGCTGATATATGTGATGATTTAAATTAGTAATGAACTCTGGACCCCTCTTCCCATGGTAGTTTGAAAGCAAAATACTGCCCTTTGATACATTAAATTATTCTAGCTACATAAAGAATCGTGCTCGTCCATTTAATTATGGGTTCTGGTGTCCAGACGAAGTAGCATGGTAGCATCCTTCGATTCAATTCGATTCGATTTGTCGTAATGAAGCTAGTCCACGAAGCCCCATGCAATAGTTAATATATTTTTATGGCCGGTTGTCGCCAATGTTTAGCCACCCCCACCCCCCCCTTCACCACCACCACCACCACCAGATCCGCAATTCGCATTCGCATCCGTTTTCCCATGCCCATCTGTACCCCATCTATGTATATATCCCCGCTCACTCCACAGTTTCGGATTCAAGTGCCATTGGAGCTGGAGCTCCTCTGGATTGCTAGATTGCTGGACTGCTGGACTGCGGGATTGCGGGATTGCTCACTTGATGGCTCCATGGCGGGGGGTTAGCTCGATTCAATGTTTGCGCTTTTGCGTCCACAACAAGTGTGGGCACTGGGAGGTCAAGAGCTGGTCGTTTGGGAGTTTGGTTTAGGGCTGGGGAACCCTTTCCGCTCCCGAATTTTGTTGCTTACATCATTTCGGGCAGTCAGCGATTTAACAAATCCAAATTAATCGACGATGACGGGGGCACTTCGTAAATAAAGTTGCGTTTTTAAAGTAATCTCTGTACATGTTTTATTAGGGTATGAGCGTGTTCTTTGAAACTCTACACAAAGTCTACTTCAAAGTTAAGGAATTGTTACAAAAGTAACCCATCTTGAATTCATGTTAAGTCCTATAACCATCTAGTTGTCAGTTACGCCAAAAAATATTGCAAATTTCCATACATTTTCTCAGATTAAAAACATACTTTCCGTTTACTTTAGAGAGTCGATAATTTACTTTTTAATGAAAATTGTGGACCTGAGGTCCGGCAGAGCCCAAAATCAATCAAAAGTTATTCAAAATTGATGTTCTTTTTGTTTTGGCCAGCCACTGGGTAATTCCTGGCTTATATCCAGTGCACGTAGCCAGGCGCAAAGCCATCACAAGGGTTACGATCGCAATCAATCGTCGCTGACGGCCCAAAAGCTCCCCACTCACCAACCCCCTCTTCCAAAAGTGATTCATTAAGGCAATTAACACTCAGCGTGTATATGCTCAGTGTCCAGGGTCCTCAGTCCGTAGCTCTGTGTCCGGAGTCCGCGGTTAGGGACAAACATTTACCAAAAACCATATCTTGCACACAGCCGCCGGTTGGGGATTGAAATAGAGAACCACTCGATGCTCATTGAAATATACGATTATGCTGCGAAATTATTAAACAATATGACCGCAAGAGTTGCCAGGGAAAGCGTCGGAAACGGAGAAGGAGAAGGCAGCCAATCTACAGGGAATCTCAGGGGTCTGCTCAGCCGCACCCTGGCCAAGGTGGCCCGGGCCAATCCCGCCCAGCACGTGCCCAGCCTGCCCAACCTGTCCGTTTCCGCCCTTCTGCTGCAAGCCCTCGACGCGGCGGACGTGGCCCACGGCCAACGCATCGATCATCCGACCCGTGGGCCGGCGGTGGCAGCGACAGCGGATGTGCTGCCCGCAATGCTCGGCGAACAGACGACCGGGCTCCTCCCGGAAAACGACACCGGCAGTCCGCTGGCGGGGAATGGGGGCGCGGATGTATACCTGCCTACAGCAAATCTCAGCGGTTTCATTGAGTCCTCGACGACGGCGGCCATAGGCACACTGCCCATCCCCACCAGCAGCATGGCCACCTTCCAGGCCCAGACGGTGGCCACCTTCATCGCCGCCACCGGCAGCAAGAATCGCCCAACGACCATCGTGGTCTACCCAACGGGTGAGTGCCTCCATTTACCTAATTTAAAT
Organism: Drosophila gunungcola; assembly: GCF_025200985.1. Lineage (NCBI taxonomy): Eukaryota > Metazoa > Arthropoda > Insecta > Diptera > Drosophilidae > Drosophila > Drosophila gunungcola. The sequence continues at coordinate 86,369 of NW_026453241.1, forward strand.
ACTAAATTGGGGCCGAAAACGGCTGAGCCTAAATTAAACAAGGCGGTACGCTACAGTCGAGTGCCTCGATTACAAGATAACCTTTCATACGCCATCAAAATTAACACTAATTAGAAAATTGTAGAAATTGCCAGAACGCCGCATATAAATCTTTAAATCTAAATTTCTTAATAAATTCGGAAATATTGGTTTGATTTCAAAAAAACAGAGAGTATCTTTCGATTTAATTGTTCATTGGTTCCCAAGGCTTTTGATATTTTTCTGTAAAATGGGGACACGTTTTAATCAAAAGCTCAACTGTTTTAAAACAATTAAGTTGTGACGTTTTTCCAACCAATTTCTCAATCGTTCGTTGATTTTTATATAATATAAAATGTATTTTTGAAATCGTGATCGTCTAGATTGACTCTCCTAATGATGCTGTTCAAGAAATTCGGAAATTTCTCCTTTACCGAGTTGCAAATGGCTGATTGAATTTAAAATACCCCTAGCAAGGGGATTCAAAAATTAGACTTCGCTGTTTTTCAATTTACACGAATATGCTTTGAGATATTGTGATGGTTTTACGAAAGCTGCCATAGAAGTTATCGAAAAATTCAGCGAAAACTGGACAAAGCCTTCTTGTTTTTCAAAAATGTTCCCAAAAGAATTCGAAATATATCGTTTTATGGAATATTTAATTTTTGCAATAGCTGAAAGGGTGTAAAAACTTTGGCAAGCTTCAATTGTTTTGCTTCCTTTCCTGTTTTTAATTGAATTTTGGCTGTCATTTTAAACTGTTAAAAGCCTAGGTTGAATTTATCAACGTTTTGGGCAATAATCAGTTATTTGTCGCATCCCCGAAGTTAAAAGACTCCTAACAGCCTTGAGTTAATTAGAGACATTATCCGGATAAAGCTTAAGCGCCCAGTCCTCGCATTTTTCCTCCCAACTAAAGTAATCAAATCAGTGCAGTCAAACACAACCGAGGTCGCGTGCCAGTCTTGGATCCATGCGTAAAACCGGAGTACGAGCCCATCTGCTGCCCAATTTCTGCCTATACCTCCTCCTCCACTTCCACTTCCACCTCCAATCCAATTAGTTGCCTCGTTGCCGGCGTTAATTTGCATGAGCTGACAACCGAGTCCTCATTATCAGCATTGACTCCGCTCCGATTCGTCCTCCGGCTGCCGCGTCAACTTATTTTTTATAGTTTCGGTGGCACGGCAAACTTTGCCCGGCTTAGGCCAATCCGAATGTTGCCCCAAGAGTTACTCGACCAAGGACGAGATCGAGGCCCCTTTCCGCGCCCCATTCAGCAATTAGACAAGACTAAGTCGCAGTAATTGCAATGAGTCGCACTCGAATATAGCTGTTGATTGTTCGGGGCAAGTGTCGCCAGCTCAACTGAGTGGGTGGTAAAATGGGTATGGGTGGTGGGCCTTGACAGTTGGCGCCAATGTCGCAGGGCCGCGAGCCGCGCACAAATTAGAGTCTTAAGGGGGTCTTCTACTCTCGCAGTTTCAACAAATCGATTTGTTTTTAAATTCATTATTTTAATCTATATGTGTCTGGGAATGCGCTGCAAAAAGGATTTTGTCGAAATTATATATTTTCGCATGTTTCTGCTAACCGTAAGGTACCTTTTCAATCAAGTTGTACACCGTAATTTACATTTAAACGCGTTTTCCTGAAACTAGTGTCTTTTTGTAGCTGCCGAGTAGGACTTTTTAAAGGAGAACTAGTACGATTTTAATAATTTATTTTTCAAACTGTTCAAAAAGCATACCGCTTTGTTTGGCCGCGTACGATTTTAGTAATTTTTGTTTTTCGGTTTTTAAAGCACATAATAGGTTACAAAATTTCGTATAAAATAACATTTTTACTTTTTGTTGTAATACATACACAAATCTCGCTTGGGAAAACATAGTCGACGTAACAACGAGTCTTAAAAATAAAATTGTTTTGATTTCTGATCAACCCGCTCGCCAAAACGTGACTCTAGTTCTTATATGTGTTTTAAAAATCACATTCCAGGGTTCTGAAAACAATTTTATATAATTTTAAAAGCAAATTTACAAATTAAAAAATTTCAAATCTATGCAGTAGAACATTTTTAACTAATTCCCTAAATAACCACTTAATTTCTCGCCTCGAGAAGAGAAGACCCTTAAAGGCTGCTCAGAAAAGATACAAAAGGCAAACAAAATTAATCTATTTATTTATATTATATATATCTATAGCTCTTGACTTTATTTTTTAAATCAACACGGATTTCAAACCAGTAAAGCTACAGCTTTGCAAACATTTTACTTTAACAATGTTTTTTTCTTTCTGTGTATTGTTAATGTAGATGGGCCGACAAAAATTGTCGACAACATTTTCGACTTTCCTGCTCGTCCTATCAGGCTCATCCCTCCCGTAGGTTCACATCCATATAATTTCGCCAACCCCCCACCACAATCGGCAGTAACTCCAGCATCGACGTCGAGGGGCGTAGACATGGCCTGTGGGCGTGGCTCTAGAGCTGCCGCCACCGTGTCAGTTCGACACAAGATACAACTTTTTGTCCATGCTGACAAAAAATAAAATGAGAACAAAAAGCATCACAGAGGGCCAAAAAAAAGAACTTTGCCATTACAACGTCGCCCCAACAAAAGTGCGTAAATTCATCCGATAAAATGGTGTAACAGGAATGCGATGTCCTTCAGCTCCATTGATAAGTTAACAATGCATTCCACTTAGCGAAACACTCCAATGCCTGTTCTCCACTGTAGCGGGCTTCTCGTTTTTCACTTAAAACGGTGCCCTACTTTAATGGCACGAGTTTTCAACATTAAATCGAAAATTTACTCCAAAGATGACTGTTTTCATTTCCTGTTTGGTCGGAAACGGTTCCCTCTTACATACTTTTCAGCGAATGCAATATGGCCTTTAAGTCTACAAGTAACGCGTTTAAAAATGCAGCTTTGAAAATATATATGTATAGCTCGAAAAAATATATCCATATCTCGAACTACATGCGTTTATGTCGAAAAACAGCGAAGTTAGGTCAATTTTACCCTTAATCTGTCCTATATCAGTACCAAGATCCTATTATTTTATTGGTTTTACGATTCTTTCTATGGAAGATAAATAATAAAGTCGCGGACGGATCGACTCTCATAGTGATGCTGATCAAGAATATATATAAAATTTATTGGGTCGGAAAAGTCTTCTTTACTGCGACACAAACTTTCGACTGAAAATAAGAAATCACTTGCAAGAGTATAAAAGTAACTTTAACTTATGATATGTTATACTACTTCAAAGTAAACTTTGCGGATCTGTATACCTCTGCAGAGAGTATTATAATTCCACCTCAAAAAAAAAAAAAAACCCAAAGTTTAGTTTTAATAAGTGTGTCTTTAAAATAAACTACAGACAGTATAAAAGTATAAGTATTAATTCAATACTAAATAACAAAAAACCCATACTTTTTGCTTCATTTCTATCTAGAAGAGTCTAATACTGATGTCTACGGCTTTATTTTTAAACCACATAAGTTTTATTTTGATAATTTCATGGTATTAATTTAATACATCATCTAATTGAGCATTTTTTCATCCTAATAGTTTAAAATTCAACTAACAACACTTTGGTTTCTATATCAATTTTTTTATGGGTGCCGTCAAAAGAATGCAATGCTGAGAAAAATATATATGAAAAGTAATTTTATAGGATTTCAAATTTTTGTTTTTCCGTTCTTGTTGATTCGCTTAAGTTGCTTGAATTTTAATTCGTGATTTCGATCAATTTCATTTTTTCAGTGTCCTTTTTGATGGCATAAAATTTCGTATTAATAATATAAAATTAACTTTTCTGATGAGTTAATCAAGTTAATGTTATCTCAGACGATTCACAAACTTTATGAAGGTTTTAAGTTGAGATGCGTTTGTTGTTTTTTAATTAAATACGGTCAATTTAATATGGTGTAAGCTTCGAGGACACGTAAAACCGTATTGTAAACACCACATTTTACTGGTTACTTAGCTTTCCAAGTCGGAGTTTTGTTAACAAAAGGGCCACAGGGCAACTTTGCCCGATTATGAAGCAGCAGCTACGAGCCAATGTAAAAGTTTGGGGCTATATCAAATGCAAACTATTCTCTGTGAATGCCTGCGGACTTTGAAGTTGGCCCATCCCACTTTCAACTTGGCTTGCCTCGAGTTCGGCCGCAATCAGGCTCGAGTGACTTTGATGGGAATATGTTCGAGCTACATAAATCACTTTATGCTGCTCCTTACGAGCATATGCGAATGGGAAGATGTGTACCCCAGTGTCTGTATGTGCAGACAGGTATATATAAAATATATGCATATATAGGCAATATATATGGCCTTCTGCTTCAACACTCGATGGGCTGGCTTTGTTTGTGCTGCCGATGAAGCCTTTGTAGCGCATTCCTTCGCCGACGTCAAATATGCAAACATTTAATTTCGATTCAAAGGCATCGGCGATGGGCGCGTCTGTCTGCGTTGGGCAGAGGCATTATTTTTATTGTACTTATTGAATATTTCAGCCATCAAACGATGCCTGATGATTCAGCTTGAATGGCGGACACCTTCAGCTACTGATTCCCCTCCTCCGCAAGTTTCCTGCTCGGCAGCAAACTAAAGTGAACTAAGCACTCCCACTCCGCGCCATCAATTTGTGTAAATTTGAACTGTCACTTTGAAGGCGTTAATTGGATTCAATGTCGCAGCCGGAGGGTCCCGGATCAAGGCCCTTCTCCGCCAGGAGCAGATGGAGCTGCTGGAGGGGCAGGTTAAAGTGGGCCCAGCTGCGGCTCTGATAACACCGGAGTAAACATTATGAGAGTGCGCCCAGGTTCGAACTCGGATTTAATCGAATAATGTGGGGCCAACATCAAGTGCTCGATGTGCTGCGCGAAGAGGTTTTAAAAGCTTAAAGGAGCCGACAGTGATAGGAATAAAATACCTTTTTTTAACCAGCTTTCGGGAGACAAACACCGCTGGGCCTGGATAAAGTCCATTGATAAGCAATTTATTGATTTACAAAATAGAACCCCTCGATAAATTGAAATAAACCGCTCATTTTTTTTATACAAAGCAATGCTTTGCTGAACAAGTAAATTACAATTGGAATAAAACTTTTTGAGCTTCCTGCAATTTTCCAAAGCTCTTCTTACTAGTAAAGCTCAAACTGTGTTCGAAAACAACTTCATTGTTTTATACATTTACGCGGAAAAACTATAATTTTTGAAAACATGCCCAATTTTAAAAGTTGTATTTATGCGAAAAAAGTTAAGCCTAGCTGGATTGAGTTGAACTTTTAAGTGCGCAATAATCAAAAACTTAATTTAAAATATAAGAAAAAAAAATGTCACCAAATTTCCAATTTGGTGTAAGCCCTTAAAAATAGGTTTCTTAACTTATCCCATCCAAAGCCATACTTTTTCTCAATTTACAAACTTGTTTATATAACAACTTTTGGTTTTATTGGTAGAGAAAATAGAATTTAATACAATAGTTTCTTAACTTGAAACTATAGTTTTCGGCAACCATCACAAAAGTAACACGTTTCCGAAACCTTTTAGAGCATTTTGCTTTCGACGCTTTCTTTTGGTCTGTTGATTTTATGCTACTTTTTCCACAAACACAATTTGGGCCATGGATTTTGTGGCTTAGATTAGGGCTTCCGTTTTCGAGGGAAGGGTGGTGAAAGTGGGTGGACTTGACATAAGAGTGGTTTCGGGTGGTAAATAGGGGCATCGTGCTAGAGGATGACTTTAAAACAGCTCGTGGGTCGCTCGGAGAGATATGCAAAATGACAAATGGAAAGCAGCCTTACCTTGGAGTCTTGTGTTTCCAGTTAAATTCTTTTTTAAAAAATATATTTATTATCTCTACCAAATTAGACACATTATGGTCTTTACCAAAATTAGCTGCTAAAAATGAGGATATATTTCGTCAAACTTTTTTAATCTGGTACAACTTCAAGTTTCATAACCTCTGTGCTTTACCTTCTATACACATTAAGTTATCCAAGTGATGTTATTATTACTTTTAATGTCTTTTGATTTTTAAGCATTAAATGTGTGCATTATCTTGGTTTGTTAAACTTTATTGAATTTGTTTTTGTTTTTAATTATTCCAAGTGCAATAAAAAAGTTATATGTGTGTTAAGCAGCGGTAGGAGATGAAGACTCATTTTATGACTGAAAGCCTAAATTAAACAGCCAAGCGAATCGTTAACGGTGGAAAATGCAAATGGCGCAAAAGGAATGTGCTGGAAAAGCCGAACGGCAAACAACCCCCTCGCAGCTCTTATCCTTCGGAAGACCTCCTCTTCTATATTATTTCGAGGCCCCAGTCCTCAGTCTGTGCAGATACTGTAGATGTTGCCTACTCTCGGCCGAATTTGAGGTCATGCAAATGAACCGGAAATGTGCTCCGGAATTATGAGTTTGCGTTGCCCATTAAACCAGCCAACATGCCGCACTTGGTTATTGTGATAAAATAAACATATAAATAAATAAACTTGCCTGGGTTGATGGCAATTCTGCGGCTGACCACATCACTTAGGCAAATATGTTCCCAGCCCCGGGATTTTTGGGCGTTGACAACCGAGAGCGATTAAAATTCGTGCATCATTTGGCAAGGCCATTTGTGGGGCCCGGGGGGCATAATGGGGCGAAATAAGGTTGGGCAAGGTCACAGCAGGCGAAATCAGAGAGGGGGCGAGCCAAAGGCCATTGGGTTACGCTGGGGTCCAGAATGAGTACGGTTGCGTGATGTTGAGCAAGATTAAGGGGACTACGTTAAAGGCACCTGAAAAAGGCAAGGAAATGTTCAATAAAATTTGGGTAGAAATATTTGCAAAAGATGGGCAAGGTGAGATAGAGTCAGGTACGCTGATAAAAACAAGGGGCTAGCTCAAATTGCAAAGGTCGTGTTCTACATGGTGTAAATATGCGGAAAGTTTTATAGTTTGGTCAAAAAAAAAAATGATAATCCATAAACCACTTTTACAGCCCTGAAGAATTAATATTTCTGCCCAAAAGTTTGCAAAACAGTGAAGGAGACATTTCCGACCCTGTAAAGAATGTTAATTATCGATCCGCATTACTAGAAGACTCGATCTAGCCATGTCTGCATATTACTTTGCCAAAAGTCTTCTTTGTTCTTATAACGTTTTTCAAGCACGACTGCCAAAACTGAAATCCATAACAGTTTTTATAAAAACAAGAAGAGGAAACTGGATAAAAAATCGGAAAAAAAAGCAGTCTCGCAAAACCATTATTAAACTCTCAGTAAATTAATCTCCAACGAGCTAACGTAAACGAAACATTTGTGGCCGCAAACTGCACGATAAATGATACGTTTTTGTATCGTTTTAGGATCCAGCTTGGGATTTTCTGTCCGTTTAGTGTCCGGATAAGTATCGTTTTCGATATTGCTTGAGAAGTTTTGTCCCACAGGGTTTGTTTGTTACTTTTCAACGAAAACAATGGGCTTAAAGATATAAATTTAATATTGCAATACCAAGCTCGCAGTGTTTAGGTCGGAAGGGCTAAAATCAGAAGGCATTATCTTACAGCTGCTATATAGTTACATCAAATTTAAACCTTTCTTGTCTTATACACTATTGATTACATTATTAATGGTCACAACTTTCTACGATATGCTACAACCGAAATTACATAATTTATACTTCTCCAACTCGAAGTCATTATACGACGGTCTGCATTTGATGGCGATAGAGAGTAGAAATACATGTATTATTAATCTTATAGCCCTAAGACATACGCATTTTTTGTACTTGTACATAAATAATGTATTATATTATACCACCTGTTTCCCCATTTGTCATTGCAGTTTCACCCGAATCGATCGTAATCCCGATCGTGTCCTGCATCTTCGGCTTCCCGATCCTGGCGCTGATTGTGATCTGCTGCCTGCGTCGGCGGGCCAAGTTGGCCCGGGAAAGGGACAGGAGGCGCAACTACGACATGCAGGACCATGCCGTCAGCCTGGTCAGATTTAGTCCAATACATAGGCTTAGTGAGTTTGAATGTCGTGTAATTGTGTACGAACGTTTCTTTGTTCTTTGTTTCTGTTTCTCGCTTACAATCTCTCTGGTTTGCAGCCACAGGCAGATCGATTGACATGTCCGCACTTCCCGAACTCATCACTACTTTCACCTCTCCCCCAACTCACTATCTCGCACTCAGCACCAAGTTTGCATTGCACCCTTAGGTCACCACTTAGCTCCTCCACTTTTCCTCTCAATCTATGCCTTGCCATGGTCATTAATATACACCTGTCGGCCATTGTTCTGCCTGCCTGCATTAAACGAAGTTCGCATTCGCAAAAGGGTAACAAAGAGCCCGACGCATTACCAATATCATAATCAATGTTTTTTGAGTGCCCGCATGCCCAAAAAGACCTCGTCATATACACAGAGAGAATTAATCAAGTGCATTGCACTCAATCTGAGTGAGTTTGTACTTCCATCCAGTTTCGATAAACATTTTCAATAACGAAACACATCAAATTAAGTACTTAAGTGAATTTGCACTCAGTTCAAACACCAGTTGAACTCATTTTATGCGAATGGGGCTTACATAAGTTGGATTGATAATAATAATTTTATATTTAACGAGTTGAAAACAGAATGAAATTATTTTCTTTATTTTTTTACATTGTCACCGATTAACTTTTAAAAATGTTATATATTTTGGAATATCTACGTATGTATATATTGAAAAACATTTCAAAAAAATAAAAATGGAAATACTAGTTAGCATAAAAAAGTATAGACGGACATGGCTATAACGATTCAAGGGCTTATTATGCTGATCAAGCTAATCCATACATACTCGATATAAATGCTTGTTTTGGGTTTATGCAATTGTTAGAATAGTAAAAGCTGCCCCATACCATGAAAATTCTGTCCTCCTTCATTCCACTAAAAAAGAAACATATGTAGAAATTGAAATGTAAACTTCGGGGAACGTGAGCTGAGTGAAAGCAGTGCACCTTGGCTGGGAGAAAGTTAAACACTGGGCGACAGGTAGAAAGTTGGCAACCCTCCACTGCCAGTTGTATACGGGTATATGAGCTGCTTTACAAGTGTCAAGGAGAAAGGGCTGCCTGCATTTTGAATTTGCATAGCATACCTCTGGGCGCTAGCAGTCCTTTTTGCATATCACAAAATCACGAAATCGGGGGCAGGTAAAGAAAAGCAAAAATGGGAGCTAGTATGTAGCCCGCTATTTAAGAATAGCAACACGCCAGGACCCTTGCCGTTTGGACGCCCGCCCCCACCCCGCGGAGCTGCCACGCACACTAAGCCACGCTTTCCTGCGAGAATTCCACTGCTATATGCACGCACGAACACGCAGAACATTTTTATAACTGGGAGGCGACGAATGAAACTGACACTTCAGGTCTCTTAAAGAAGCACTATGAAACAAACATAAGCAAAATCACCCTTTTCATGCAAATTTTTTGAAATATGTACACATGTATATGTATAGACTAGGGTGGGTCGATTTAAAAGACCAAAAATCGTATTGTTATCAATATTGCCAAAGGAACTAAGAAAAATTACAAAGTAGTTGACATATGTATAGTTCCTTAGACAATATTGCTTAGAATTGTTCACAGATTACGTTTCGCCCCTACCATTAATCACTTATTTTTGAGTCTATATAAATTGACCCACCCTAATATGTATGCTGTCACCTTTTTTAAATTTATTCAGCAATTTATACAAGTGTCTATTGTGAAAAGTGTTCTTATTTGACGGCTTTTCTGCAAACACCACAACAATTTTGATAATGACAATCAAATAATCTAATTTCCATTATTCAGTTTGGAACGTAATAAAATTCTATAAAAGTGACAATAGTCACTTTGTATACTTTAATAAAGATAGAATACAGGGTTTTTCTGACAAAACGTTAAATGTAAAATACTTTAACGGCTTCATCGTTTATAACCAGCCTATCAATATGGTTCCTATAACAGCTATTGCAATAAAATTGCAAATGTGTTTTCTGAAATGTTTTAAATAGTCGTTATCAAGTATATTGAATAATATTTGTAACCTGTTTCAACGTCAGGTAAGATAAGATACATTTTTGCAAAAGCATTCACCATTTGTAGAGCATTTATTTTCGGTGCAGCTCTAGAACGACTGATGATCAAGGCAGAGTGACGAGGTCGCCACAACCGCAGGTCAAAAACAAAAACAGGCAACTGCAAACTACACTTGTTTTCGGTTGTGTCGCTTTTTTCGCCCCAAAACAACTCATATTTTTTGCAACCCCACACGGGGACATACGTTTTTTGGCATACATTTTCGCAACACGATAACGCATCACCGCAGAAGCCATTGTTCTTGTCCCCTCCAATTTCGTAACTTTTTTCGCACATAATATTTTCGCCAGGCAAATCACATTTGCACTTCTTTGGGAAATAAATAAATTAGTCAGAGCTGAAAATAAAATAGGTTGAGCGTTGAAAGGAAAGTTTACTTACGTACTCAACGCAAAAAGTTAGTTTAAATGAGTTTCTGTTTTTCCGAAATTAGTTAGCATACTTGCTGGGATTTTATACGCTAGTTTTCCTTATATTTTATTAGCATGGAGCACTAGTTAGTTTTTACTACATTTTCTTTACTCACTGAGTTGCAAAATTTTGAACGAAAACTCACTGCAAGAGTATATATAGAAATGTATTCAATGATATAGAACTTCTACTGGAATTGCAACAAAATTTTATGACTTTTTTGTTTGTGCTATGATAAATTATACCATGAAGAAACATTTCGTTCTTTTTGGCAATAAATAGAGTGTCATTCACTTTTCACTCAAATCACTTTTCAGGTTACAATACCCAAGTGCCTGACATTCGCGTATTATTTACATTTTTAAAGTGTCAACAATATCATCCATATCCTGAAAGTCCCTCGCATTCGTGCATTTAGCTCTCCGCCCAATGATGCTGACTAAAATGAATTCTGTTTTCCACAGATTACCGATCGTCGCGAGCTATCAGTCTACGTCCTGAACGAAGCCTAAGCCAGGGCTTCACCTCCCTGGAGCTGGACACTGTGCTGGAGGAGCGCTGCAGTGACGTGGAGCAGACCCAGACGGAGATGTTCAACCCAGAGTCGCCGATGGACACCACCTCCTACAAGATGTCCTTCTCCTCGAGCTAACAGTTAGCCAAGCAGCAGCCGGAGCGGGCTGCGACCCAGCCCGAGTCCGAGTGCCAAGAGTCTGGGGCGAAGGTTGCTTCGCTGGCCAAATCCTCGCAGCTGGTGCCTCCGCCGCAGCTGCGCAAGGCGGCCAGTGTGCGGGACGATCCGGCTGCCTTGGCCAAGCGGAGGAGTCGCCTTCAGGAGCTCCGGGCTGCCAGTTGCGCCGGTGGTGGAAGCGGCGAGGCAGCTGCCGCATTTGGCAAACGGGAATCCAAGCGCGATCGCCGGCGAGGAGCAGCAGAATCGGGAGCAAACAACACTGCAGAGTCCCCGGCCATGCGAAAGTCGCACTCCCTGGACGCCGCCGAGTGCTGCTCGCTGGCCAGCATCCAGGCGCCGCTCTGGGTAACCCTCACCAATGCCCGAACCATCGACGAGCTGGCCCAGCAGAAGCTATGAGCTCCAACTCTAACTCTAACTCCAGCTGCATCTGCATCTGCATCTCCACCTGCCCACCAGTTCCAGTCCATTAGCAATGCCCAATGCCCCGCCTGAAAGAAAACCTCTAAATGTTTAGACGGAATTTCCAATTAGCAACATTACTAACACAAAATATATATTTACATCATTAACATGTTTGATGAAGTTAAAGACCAACAGAAATAGTAAAAGGAACCTAATATTAAATTAAACGTTAATGTTTTTTTCTGAATAAGGGTCGAGACGGATTTCAAGTGACAGCTCAATATATTATATTTAGTTAAGGGCCAGTAGGGTTTAAAAAAATATTATTTTCAGTTATTAAAATAAACAAGAAAGGAAAGCAAACTTCGGCAAGCCAAAGCTTATACACCCCTTTAAGACGTCTAAATTTCGAATTATTAAATCGTAATTCTAAAATAATAAACAATTACTAAATACTGGAGAAATATATTCCTATGGGAGCTATATGATATAGTCGTCCGATTTTGATGAAATTTAAACCGTAATTCTGAAATATTTAATCATTACTAAATGTCGAAGAATTGGAATTTCGTAACGCAGTGAAATTCAATATACCCTTGCAGCTATTGCAAACATTAAATATTCTTGAAAACATTAAAATTATCATTTACTTGCGTATGTGCTTTAAAACATAGAAGCTATGATGATGCAGCTCAATTATTTGATAGTTTCTATGGCAGCTATACGATATCGTTTTCCCATTTTAATATTATTAAAAGCGTAGTTCAGAACTGTCAAGTTATCAATAAGTCAAAAACAATTTTTTTTTAATTTTAAAATAGAAAAGTTATATTTTTAAAAGAAAAACATTTTTTTTAATATTTTTATTGTTCCTATGGAAGCTTTATGTTATAGTCGTCCGATTTTGATGAAATTTAAACCGTAATTCTGAAATATTTAATCATTACTAAATGTCGAAGAATTAAAAACCAAATTAAGAAACAGCAAAGTTATATTTTTTTTCAATTTTGTTCACTTTTGTTCCTATGAAAGCTATATGATATAGTCGTCCGATCCGACATGTTTCGACTTATGTACTACCTGCAACAGGACAGCTTTAAAATTGAGAGACTAGTTTGCGTAGAAACGGATGGACGAACAGACGGACGGACAAACGTAAGTATCAAAATCGAACGACTTTATCCTATAAATCTTTTAACAGTCTTCAACGCTGAACAAGCTTAACCAAATTGTCAAAAAACAACGCCCATCTCGGTTGATTTTTGAGTATTTTTTTTATTTAAATTATCATGTATACATAAGAAGAGCTTAAAATACAAGTTTAATTTCTTTATCAAAATACATTGTTATACAATTTTCTTAGTTCTTTTCTCTTGAATTTTTGCGGTTTGTTTCTGTCGCGTTTAATCGGTTTGATTTTATTGATATTTCTAATAATCATATTTTTATCTCTTCTCCTTGTTCCAATCTCCCTTACTTAGTTAATTATGGATTTAGTTTAGCTTTTCACACCGCATTTAGTTATAATTTTATATTTAATAATATATATATATAAGTTTGTTTTCTTGGTTTTTATTTTTAATATTAATTAATAGAAAAAAATACTAACAAAAAGAAGAGGTTGTCTTGGATATATCCATATATATGCGTACACATGAAGGTGTATATATATATATAAGGTATATATATATATATATAAGGTCTATGCGTGCTCGCACAAATGTGATATCCGTGCACGCAATATACACACATAAAACTTGCATACAAATCGCGTATAATACAGTATGAAAAACTGCCGCCGAGTGTTCTGTTCACAGTAATACATTTATCCCATAATTGCTTTTTGCCAAGCTACACACACTTAAAACAAAAACGAACAAAAATTACACAGAATGAGGAAGAACTTTTGGCAAAGAGTCCAGCAAAACGCGCACGCACACAAAAAAATATACAGCCCTTCCTCTGGATAGAATACAGAGTAAGATAAAAAACACTAAACAAAATTGAACTATTAAACAATTGAAAGCACTTTGCCCTGTGTCTGCATGTCTGTGTGAGTGTCTGTGTGTGTGTGTGTGTGTGAGTGTCTGTGTGTGTGTGTGTGTTTGTGAGTGTCTGTGTGTGTGTGTGTTTAGGTATTAGGTGTGTGAGTGTGTGGGTGTGTGTGCGTGGCCTGGTGGGAGCCATTGGTCTGAAAGTATTATGCAGTTGTCTTCGGGGGAAACACATATAATATGGGGTCATTTCGGTATAAAGGTAAAAAGATACATTTAAAAGATCACTTCATGCTGTTGCCAGTCGTCTTTTTTTTTTTCTTTTGAGCAGTTAGTGGATTCGGGGGACTGCGACTGGGACTGCTCTACACAAATCCATTGCTTTTATTTTCGGTTTCGGCAGCGTTTCTAGTGCAAAATCGCAACAATCAGTTTAAAATCTGTCTTTTGTTTGACCTGGACATGGGAACATTACATTACTGAGCGGTTAAAATGTCTTAAATAGATGGGATTGCCCGGTTCGATGAGCAAGTCGTCCATGTTGTGATCGTAATTGGTGTCAATTGCTTCTCAGTTCCCCGCTCACTATACTGCTCTTTCAGGATCCGATTGGTTGGTTCTTCTTCGTCGTTGGTAAAGCTGCAGCTCCCTCCCACGTGTCGCGATCTCTGTACCCCTCTACGTCACCGGCGATCACCTCCTACATGTGTATCGTGGCCGCCGTGTAGCGGGCCTCGCCACGCCTCCATGACCACTGGCTGGGACGGAACTGTGGAATAAAAAACGATTAGTAGGGTCCAAAGTCGATACATTCATTGCTAGCATTACAACTAATACATTTATTAAAAAAAAAAAAATTAAAAATTTTAACGCGATTTTCACGGAATAAAGTTTTGAAAAGTACCATGAACTTTATAACTCGAAAACTTTTCAACCGATGAATTTTTGCTTAAAGTTTTGAACACTTCAAAAATCGATTTATTGGATTCGTATATAAAAAAAAAAACCGTTAAGGAACACCTGAATAAATTCTTTACTAATTTTTTGATTTCAGTTTGTACTTTAATGGCACCACGATTTAAAATCCCTAAAAAAAGTTAAAAAACTAGCTCACAATTTCCCCTTAACTTTACATGTAACCTCTTCAGGTAACTTGGTGCAAAAATATCTCAAAAATTTGCAAAATTTATTTTGTATTATGAAAAATTTATTAAGAGCGAAAATATATAGTTTTTAAATGTATTTGTTAAGCCAAGACGACTTGGCTTTGATAAAAATATGCTTCTTGTTGTGTTTGCATATGCATGCAAAATTAACAATGTACCAAATTGCCATGGAAATTGAGGTGGATAACCTATTTGTTCGTGAAATAAATGGTAAGGACAGTGATGTACTGAAAATTAGCACACAGGTTTTTGCGGTTCTATTTGAACCTATTGCAAAGCCAATCTCATGGAGTAATTTGGCCATTACAATATTCGATAAACATTTATTTATATTAAAACAACACTTTTAACCATTTTATTATCATTGTTCCCAATAAAATGTAATTCGGAAGGAGCATATTCGTAAAACGCTTAAACTTTCTGGACTTTATGGTAGATTCAGAAATGAATGTTTATCGAATAAAGTGAAGGAATGATTCTTCTTAGATTAAAAGTTTGCTTTGCAATAGGTTTAGAATTGAACCGCCGCATCCCTGTGCTAATTATCTGTCCATAGCTGTATGTGTCTTCATATTCAATTATAAAGATTGCAAAATAAATATTTACTGTTCCTACTTTTTATGGAAATAATCTTTCTCTGATTTGAATTATGTAAAATATAAAATATATAAATAATACACGCATAAATCATGGACTAACACAGAACGTGCAAAGTGTCACCGCAGATCAACAAACCTGATGTAAATGCTTGGACTGCTTGTAATTGAAAAGAAACACACAGGATAACGATTGAGTATCCATGGAGAGGGTGGCATAAACGTTCGTCTAAAGACTCACCTGGATGAGCAGCTGGCCGCTCTTGGTGTGAGGATTGCGGTACGCGTAGAAGAGCCACAGCGTGACGGCGAACACCAGACAGATGGGCACCATGAAGCCGAAGGCCATGCCCACGCTCTTGTTGTCCGCTCCCGCCTGCGAAAACTCGGCGTTTCCGGCCTTTTCGTCCGTATGGCCGCCGCTGCCGCCGCCGCCGCCGCCGCCGCCACTGGTGGCCCCCGCCTTCGGCTTGTACTGGGCCGTGGCGTGCGGCGGCCGCGTACTGATCACGGTGGGCTCCGTCACTGCCGCGGAGGAGCCGGTGGCCGCCGTGACGGGGCTTGTCGTACTGCCCGCCACTGCACCGCCACTGTTCGCGGCACCGCTCTTTGGTGGGGCCGCATTGTTGCCCTTCTCGCCCAGCGCCGGACAGCTCTCGATGGCACGGACGGCGGCAGTCTCACATCCTAGAATCGAGTTTCACGTTAGATCCCCACCGAACATTACACTCAGCCGAAAGAAAGCCTACCCTTCTGGAGCCACTCGTGCTTCTTGCGGTCGGTTCCCGTGGAGCAGCGGTTCAGCGCCGAGCACCAGAGGCACTGCAAAGCAAACCAAATCGGAGGGATTAGCTAGTTAGGTGGAGGAAGAAAGTAGCAGTCATACCGTAAACGAAGTGTTGTGATTGATACACGAGGTGCAGTCATTGTAGCCAAGGCAGGTGGGCTGGGCCGCCAGCCTAATGATGGTCGAGTTGGTGATCTCATGCTGCTGGAAGGTGACCCGGTGGTACTCGTAGATTGTCTTTCGTCGGGCAACTGGCGGTGCAGAATTGACATTGACAGGTTGGCCACTCACAACGAACACACAAATTAACCGATGAGTACTCACAGTAAAGGTGCTTGTCGATGATGTAGGCGTCGGAGAGGCCAACCTTGACCGGATGCTCCTTGTCCTGAATGGAGTTAATGTGCGTGGGCACTTGCAGATAGGCGAACACAATGTCGCCGCTTTGGTGCAGCGTCACGCTGAACGTGAACTTGCCGAAATCTGGCTTGTCCTGCAGCGTCACATTCTCCCACACGGCGACAAAGGCGGTTCCTGGAATTCACATTTATTTGCTTTTACATGGCGCATGCACTTAGTAAAACGATAGGTAATATTATGAGATAGTCCCTGACACAATAAACAAATCACAGTTTTGCTTTACAACTTTGGAAAGAAACTATTTTTCTTAGATCTGAACATATTCATTACGATGCTCTAGTAATCATGGGCTAGACAAGCCGTAGGCTATGTATTTTTGCAGCTATAAAAAAAAAAAGTAAAATTCTATAAAACTACCTTATATTGATTTAAAGGTTAAACATTTATATGTTTAAACAAAGTTAAGTCATACGATATAATTCTTGAATGTTTCTTTTCCATTTGTATGATAAAGGCCTTTGATTTTTGTAAATTTTCAAATAAATTATGAATTCATAACAAAACATCTTCATCTCGAGTTATGTGCGTTGGAAAACAACGAACTTATGTCGATTTGTCTTTTAATTTTCGGATCTTCCTATGACCGCTATATAATATAGTGGTCTGATTTTTATAAAAATAAAACCGTATTTCTGAAATGATAAAAAATGCTACAGTGTATTTCTTAAAAAAAAACACAGTAAACTTTTTTTTTAAAAAAAAAACAGTTTGGCTTTTGGCAATTGGGAATTGTGATTTGTGGTTCAAGAATTTTGTAAACAGGTTTTATTACATAAAATAAATAAAACGTTTTGTGAATCAATAAAAACCAAAGTACTGAACTCATTTACTAGCTATGCAGATTGTGTGGGTCATGTTTTGGCCAAGTAAAGTAGAGCTTAAGTAATGCATTCGGTTGTACAATTTGTGGTGTCGGCTTTTTGCTGATGTATCCTTGATGAAAACAGAGCACAGGAACTTTGAACTCACCGTTGTCTTGCACCCGGACAAACGAGTCCTTGGACATGCTCGTGTCGAAGTTGGCCATCAATGGGGCGATGTATTGGGTGGCCGCCAGCCAGGAGTGAACGTACTCGCCGGTGTAGAGGAATCCGCCGGTGGCCACCGTGATGTTGCGCACAAAGTGTCCGTAGAAGGGGAAATCGAATTTCAGCTCCACGGTCATGGCGCGACGGTGCGACGAGGAGAGCAGGGTGTTCTCCGGCGTGGTCCGCAGGTGGGACCACAGCGACGCCACCTCCTCCGGGTTGACGTAGAGCACGCTGATGTAGTAATCGTGGAAGTCCTCGCTGCGCACCAGCGACTCGTTCTTGACCCGATTTTCGATTTCGTCGTCGGGCACATCCACGCCGGCCACGTCCACATCGATTTCGGTCGCCGGCCGATCCGTGCTGGTAATGGCTACAGCGGCGGAAGCGGCCACCTTCTTGGGGAAGGACGACTGGGCCACCAGTTGGGTGGGCTTCTTGGCGGTCATGTTGATGGTGGTGGTGAAGTTAGAACCAGCCCCCGTGGCCGCACTCTCGCCCACGCTATAGGCCTTACGTTGTCCAGTGCCATTGACACCGACGTTGTGCACATTGTAGGACACACTGCCGCCGTCCGCCTTGTTGTCCACGGTGGTCACCGTGGTCTCTGCAGCCGCTGCTCCAGCTCCCACTGTCGCACTGGCATTGACATTCACAGCAGACTGGTACTGGCTCGTTGCGTCTGGCTTTGCATCCACAGGAACGGCTCTCTTTTGCCGGTTCAGCTGATCCGTCGTCAGTCGCACCACCTCTTGGGCATTAAGGAAGGGCAGTGTTGTGTCCAGAGTATCATAAGTCTCCTGGTTGGCTGCAAAGAAGATGAGGCGGGTTAGTCGAGAGCTGCGAGATCTTTTCAGTTAATGAATGGAACATAATGGAATACCTATTCGACTTGGCTGTATACCTTATATAACTATTTATATTACACAACAACAGAACAACTTTACAACTTAAACTAAGAGTTTTGAGTATCTCTGGACTTCAAATTCTGGAATACACTTTACAAGCAAACAATGCACATACAGATAATCTAAACTCTGACCCTTTAGACCTCATTAATTTAAAGCCATATTTGCCAACTGGACATCCTGGCATGAAAAGACGCTATCATAGGACGCTGAGTAGGACTACAACCGCATTTTGTGCTCATTTGGGGGACTACTTGCTTGTGTTGCAACAAAACCAAACCCAGCTGTCATTTGAAGCCGCTCTCGATATTGATTTTCTATTTCCCTTCGCACATGTGCCGACATATGCATGTACTTGTACGAATACCACAATCACACATCAAAGACCATTGTCGACAGTCCCCATTGCAATTACAACATTCACAACATTCACAACATTCACAACATGCGGTCAGCGGTGGGCGGTTAAGGGTTTTGGGGGATTTCGATGGTTTGAGGGGCTGGCAGGAGGGCTTTTGCACCCATTAACAGACGATATCGATTACAATTGCTTTAACAAATACAAGCTAGCTGGCAAACACAACTGTTTGCAACTTTGGTCTACCAGAAAGTTAGCCGTGATTGATTGTTTAACAATTCATTTCCCTCAACCTAGGAGGCTATTAAGAAACAATGTTATAAACCAGATGTAACCATCCGACCTATATACTGCGAGGACTTGAGTTTCAGCGAAATTATATTTGGAGATATTTTTGAACAGTCCTGTCAATGAGAGATAAAGTAGAGACCAGTTATTGGGTGGTGTATATATATGATTAATATCTATCGACACATTAAACATTTTCGAAATCGAACAGTTATTTTACAAATAAAAAGGAAACGTTTAATTATTTGCATATTTGAAAACCAAAGTTAATATATTTAAGTGGGCGAAAGAACTGCTCCTTACTTATAGTAATTTAGCTGAGAAACGTATATAAAAATGACTTAATGATGACTTATAACATATCTAGGCATAATTCTTATTTAAATTTATTATTTAAATTTACTACTCATACTCTGGGTATGCCAAAATGTTTTTAGTCAACTGCACTCTCACATTTGTTTGTTATCCAGAAAAATTGTATTCGAGTGCTTTAGTCACCACTCACCCGTAAAACTTTCGCTTCGCTTCGTTAGTGTGTGCACCTACCATGCGCTACGCAAAGTGAAACATGTGTTAAAGCCATGAAACTATTTTTTATTTAGAGTGTGAAAAAAAAAATGTTAAAAATCGATTGTGCATTGTGTTGTTAGATAACCCTTTAGTGACTATTGAAAATTGTATTAAAAAAAAGAAGAAGAAAAAAGGCAACCAAAGCCGAAGTTTATATACCCTTGCAGGTATAACAAACGTATAATATTCAATAATAACTAATACACAACGATTATACATTTTCTTGCTTTTATGTAAAAAGAATAATCAAGGATGGGGAAATGTGCCCTTTTGTGCGTTGTGCGTTCAGCAAGAATGTAAAAAAAATTAATCCACTTTATTAACTCTATTAATATGAATATGATCCATAAGTTTGAAAACTTGACTTAAATTTATACCAATAAAAATGTTCGAGTTTTCGACATATGTACCACATGTATATAAAATGTAAGGCAATAAATTTTTACCTAGTTGATTAAAATCTAGCAAAACACAAGTACTAAAACCGCTCGCCCTTTTTCCCCAACTCACTTATTATTTATTTGTTGCGATTGCAGTCGAAATGATTAAGCAGAGCCCCATTTCAGTGTCGCAGCTAGATGGACATGCACATCTATTGGGAACGCCACCTGCCACCTGCCATCTGCCACCCCACAGAGCACCACCCAATCCGCCCAATCCGCCCAAACCAGCCCCCTTCGCCCACTCGCCACCCAAGCGGTCCACATTCGCGTGACGCCGATCCAATTGAACCCAGTGTTAATTGCTGTAAGTGGCGGTTTTTGTCTTTCCCCAGGGTTTCTGTTATGGTCGTTAAAATAATTGGCGTAAATTTAAGCGGCACTTGATTGAAACCCGATTCGTTTTCCAATATCTCACAGAGCAAACATACAATACAACATACAGTTCCGTGTTCATATCGCAATTTGCTCAGATCTCTTCACTCTGCATCATTTCACGCCAATCCAAAATCTTCTTAATATAATCTTTTGTTTTTAATTAACTTTAACTGACTAGATAATTTAGTTGATATTTCTTTTTTGAAATTGGTGTAGCATTTTTCTGTTTGGCCGAGCGGACAACCTTAGAGGAACCAAAAGAAGTCCACAAGCGGAACGCATAATTTGCACAGTGACCCACTTTCGAGAGTTCGTAGAACATCTTTAATTGTCGCTGCGGATGAAATTGAATGCAAAACAAGGTGTGAAGGACGAATGAATCAATGAAAGTCGATGATATCGAGACTCAAAACAAAAGTAAATATGATTGCAAAACAGTTTTGATAGTAAAACCGGCCCCGCCAATAAGTAAGTCTATTTAGTTAATAATATGGAATAATAGCTGTTCTTAATTATAAGAATATAAGAGTTTTAATTAACATTTTAATATTAATATGTTTGACTTACTAATGTCAAAACTCAAACCAATTTCAAAGAGTTAAAGCTCGCTCTTTAATTTTTAAATGACACATTCCTCAGGGTACTTTTCTGTATACGATAATTTTGTTTGCACACATTTCTTTGCCTTTCATAATAGCATTCTCTTCAATTTTTCATTTTTGCTGACGTTCAGAATACCTTATCGCAAAACGAAAAACAATACTGTCGTGATGTTGGTTAACTAGGAAAAAATGTACATGTGTACGGATACAATATTCTGACAACAAAACAATGAAGTATTTATGAGGTTTTATGGATATATAAGGTATTAGACCGTACCAATATTATTACAGTGCAAATAATAACAGCTTAAATAGTTGATTTCAAAACAAATAAATTTTTAATATTACTTAAGGCGTTCTTTCTTTCTTGCATATTTACTAAATTGGATGAATTCGCATTTGTGGAATTACTTAACATTGAGTTCAGGAATTTGAAAATGCCAGCAACAACGTTTTTCTTTTTTATTTGGATAAGGTATGCGTTATACAAATGCAAAAGCACTCTACTTTTAAAAATGTTCTAGAAGAAGAAGTGTTATTGAAAAGAGCGGTTTCCAGAAACCTAAAATAAGTTATTAGTATGATGGGAAACATAGGCATATTGGAAAGTTCCATTAAATCTTATCATTTCTATATATTTATTTTATTTTAGCAGTTTCTCGTAATGTATAAAAAACGGATGAGATTTGTTACAATCCTTTCTAAAAACGTGATTTAAAAATATAAGCATTGGGATATTTATTATTAATAAGTACTGCTTTTTAGTTTGCAATTTCGACTCTATTATTTTTACCTGCATCCCACTGATAGCCGATTAGAGGCGCACTAGGGGAGGTACCTTGTTTATCAGAGTTTCAGTAAAAATACCTGCCTTGCCTTTACCTAAACTTGTCCAGATGATTGACGGGCGGTAGAACACGAAATCAAACATTACGACACGGAAAAAAAATCAGAGCAACATTAATTTCATTATCGTAGGTTAATTATATCGTAATTTATTTTTCATTTTGATTTGAGAATAATACCTAATATATACACACACATATCTTAAGCAATAGATACTGTGTACGCCTCTACAGTGCAGTGTAAGAAGGTACAAATATCAAGTGAGCATATATGAAATTTTTTTTCATATTTGGATGTTAAAGGTGCGATTTATCACTAATTTTCTGTTTTGCTAATATGCTCTTCACACTGTGATATACTAAGGCAAAGTGTAAATGTCATATAAAAGGTCTTTTTTTTATCCTAATACACATTCTCAGTACAATTTGTAGGCCAATGAGTTTTTGTTTTTACAGATCAATAACATTATGGATATTTTTGTAGTATAAAATCAAAGTGATATTTTCAAAATGTTTTTGTTTATATTACTGTTAAAATTTTCTTTATGTGCATTTGACGTCAATTTGAATCCGCTCGTTGCACCAGGCAGCCGTGTACAGAATTATAACACACTAACAGTTCTTCTGTCGCCGTTAGGCGGAAAAGCTTATCAGCGGGGAAAAAACGGGGACAAGCCGCAGTTTTTGAATCCAAGAAACCAACAGTAGGGCATCAAACTAATTTCAATGATGATGATCTTGTGCTAATGACGGACAACAAGAACAATGGCAAGCGATACATTTGTGTAAATGCGTAGATTTTGCTTAGCCACAATGGCTTGCAGTTGTTTATTTGCCTCAAGGGCTCCGGCTTCCATTAAGAGGTACTTCAACTTGAACTTTTGCGTTGCGCATTAGTTGCAACAAGAAGTCTATTGACGCGTTAAACGTTATAAGTATGGTTTTATAATTCAACAGCAAGATGTTCTGTCAAAATTTGGGTTCTCTGATTTATAAAACTTTGGTAAATAAGAACACGCTAAATTAACTTAATATTAAATATTATAAAACATGTTATTATCCGGGTTTCTCCCAAATAAATCTTGAATTTGGATATTATTTCACATACAAAAATGGTTCCCTTTTCTTTTGTTTTAGCATGTATAATTTTAATCAAGAACTTAAATGCCACTAGGAACAGCCCTTACCACAGAAACCAGTTTGAGAGGCTGTGTTGTCATCTGTTTTTGAGGCAGACCACTTCAGCAATAGCACCTACAAGATAACCTGTTGTACCTTTCTCACCCGAGGTTTCGTAGTTTCTATGGAAGTGAAAAAATTGCTAGGTCTGCTAAACTCATCAGAGTGCCGAAGCTGACATTTTTGACACCCAGATTTGAGTAATAAACGGAAATTAAAAGATAACCAAGTTGGGGAAAACACGGCTTGAATTCCAATCTAGTCGTTTTGGAAAGTACACCATAAAAAGTCCTAAATAAATTAAAGGGACATAGTGATCTTAAAAATGTATTTGTTTTCTAAGAATCTAATAATATTTTGATTTTTTTCTCGTCGCATAGTTCTTCGAAAGCAACCAAATTTTACCCGATCGTTCCCATGGCAGCTGATCCATGATCCGTGTTACACATAAAAAAAAGAAGGCTATATATAGCCGAGTGCCCCGACTCTTAGATGCCCGCCTAAACAATTAAATAATATATACATATGCTGATCAAGAATATATGTACTAAATATGCTGGGAAATGTATTCTTTTCTGCGCTACAAAGTTCTGACCAAAGAGATTACCCTCAGCAAGTGTATAAATGCATCATAATGCTTCTAACAAGTTGCAAAAAACTTTCACACACGCAAAAACGCCTAAGTTTACAGCACAGATAACAATTTATCAACTCAGTTCATAATGTCAATATAAGATAAGATTTTGAAAGTAACATATGTATTTAAAGTCTTTGTTCTTTGTTATCTTTCTTTGTAATCCATAGACATATTTTTGAATAGGCAATTTATAGGTTAATGCAAATTCAGAACTCTTGCTTGTTTACAGTGGCCGTTTCTTAGGAGTATCGAAAAAGCTGCGAGGATCAGTAATTCAAAACCGGGCGAGTGATTACTGTAAGCGGACAGAAGCCATGGCTTAGCAGATTGGAGCAATAAGCGAATGCCCTTGATAAGAAATGGTGGTGCCAGTAGCCGACTGACGCCAGATGCAAGTCCAATGGGAATGGGTTGCGAGTTGCAATTGAAATTCCGCTGCAGATAAGTGTTTCCGACTCGAGGGGAATCCCTGTCATTTAAAGGATCTAGGAAAAAACATCCGGCTCTATCAGTTAAGATATATACGCGATACATCCTACAGCCTTCAGAAGATTAAATTATATTAAATTTAGCGGGGCCCTTTTCAAAACCAAAAATCAATTCATTTTTTGATTTGAACATTAACAAAAATTGATTGTTTATTTTACAAAAAAAAAAAAAAAAACTTCTTGACGGGAATTTACCTATTAGCTAAGAAATGTATCACTTAATATGCGCACGGCTTATTTGTATAAGTGGGTTTCCCTTGCTTAAAGAGACAAACCACTAAAAGAAAACTGATATTGATCATTAATTTTGAAAATAATAACAAATAAATAATGTGAAATTTTGTTGTTTTATGAGAGATTTGGTCAGCTCAAATGCCGAGTTTATGGTCCAGTGAGGCAATGCACTATTGCCCATTTTAATTACCCTAGTTGTTTGAAAGTCAGTGGCAATTCGCAAATATTTCGATACCCGTAGCAGATGTGCGTCAGTGTGTACGGTATTTAAATTGGCCACGCACATAAGAGAGTGCACTTTAACTGATGCCAAAGCAACTGGTTGGCTGGAAATATGTAAATAAATGAGCCGATAAGCAGACAAAGAAAGCTAAATGTAGTACAAACTGAATCAACAAAACAAGACAGAAATAACTGAAATTGTGAAAAGTAAGCATAGTATTCGGTGGGAGGTGAATGGGCGGTATTTTCGTTACGTAAGCGCTTTTCCCCACTCTTAGCTGTAATTTCTTATTGGGAAAACTGAAAAGTGCCGTTAGCCGGTGCGCAATATTGCCACCTGTCGCATAAACGAAATGAGTTGCCTGCCTGTGTGGTTTTATCATCTTTTATTTTTTTTTTCCGTCTCTTAAACGTTTTGTTTCAATTGCAAATTGCGACAAAAACAATGAGCTTTTTGCGCCTGAATCAGCGATTTCAATTGATATATGCAGGTTGTTCGCCTGGTGGCGACGTCGCTGATGGAAAATTGTTGCACGTTAAGTGGGTGCGTCGCACAAAATGAGTGCGTCGTGGGAGTTGGTTTATTTTTTTTTTAATTTTTAGTTTTAGAGGGCGCATTTCCACAGGACGTTGCCTATTTCCACACTTGACTGCTTAAACACACACACGCACACACAAACATTCGGTTTTTCGTTGTTGTCAATTAACGCATTTGATGTGCCAACACACAAAAAAATAAAATACAAAAAAATACAACATGGCAGCGGTAAATTTCCCCAAACGAAAAAGTACCAACTGGTCCCCTTTCAAAACCTTCTCTCCACCCATGAACAATGATGAATTGTCTTATGTGCACTTTGTGTACAAACAACAGGTCATAAATACATAAATACACCTTTCCTACAAATATGTTTTTAGGTCTTTCTTATTCTTCTTATTCGAATTTTCGAAACTGCGTACAAGAAAATAACAACCAGATTTACAGCCAACACACACACACACACACACACACACACACACACACACGCAAACACACGCACACCAGCGAGGTGGATGGATAAAGACAGAGAAAGAAGGTAAAAGGGATGGAAAATCTGGCGCAATGGGAACTACTGTTTAGTCTACAGGATTTCACTCGGTTTCACTTACACCAGGCCGATGTGCCAGGAATAGCCACATGGCACAAGGCCAAAAGGATCGCAATTCGCGCGCACGCACAACCGACACTCTTCGCCATTGTTTAACCGCGATTTTCAGTGATTTCGTTGGGAGTGAAAAAAAAATACGGCAGTGACTTGTAGAGGTGGCCAAACATCGATGCCCGACATCGATAATATCGGTGTTTTCTCCTTGATGCGATTGGTTCGAAACTTGGCTCGGCCAACCGGGTTCCCAACCGAAAATGAATCGTTTTTTATAGCCCGATTCCATTGCTTTTCTGCAACAGCGCTTTTTTCTTTCATAAGAAGTACATGTGGTAGAAGGCTAAAAAAGCGTCGTTACAGCTCGCTGTTGCGATAAGTGGGCTGTACATGTTTTAAAATACCAACATAAATCAGTGGATTTCTTACGATAGTTCTGCTGAACGCGTATGATCACTGATAATGATGCAAAAATTTTTCAATCATGATCAACAGAAAAGGAGGGTAAAAATATTACGTTACCTTTTCTTAATAAATGATACATACCTGCTAGCGTATATCGATGGTATAAATATCGATAAGAAAAAACAGAAAAATCGGAACGTAAACAAAACAAAAATAAAAAAACAAACAAAAATAAATTAATTAATGCGTAATGTATCATAAGCTTTCAGCAGAACCAACTTGATTACTATTAATGCTGAATTTTTATTTGACACTCATGGAATTTTTTTGGAGAACGAGATACATTGTTTTCCATTTTTTTAGCGGGAAAATGATATTTCACGTTCTTTTCTTCTTTACTGATGGTTTGTTTACTTTACGTGGGCCGTTCAGCTTCTTTTGCAACTGCGGGTACCTGTCGAATAGGTCGCAACAACTTTTCTGCAACAACTTTTTGAAGCGGCTGTGTGAAAACCGTATAACACAAGATGTTAATACGATGTAGCCAGACACTTGCCAACATCGATACTTTATTGCAACTATCGACTACTTTCAATTGGTCTGCTTTTGGCGCGTTCGCATAGAATAAATGGCCGCGTTCAGCAAAACAAGAATTAGAGGTGGAGAACTATCGATAGTCGGCGCCATCGATAGTGAGCGATTGTTTTTTTTCAAACCATCGATAGTGTCGATAGTACCATCGATAGTCACCGATAATATCGTCCGAAATTAAAAATTTTTTTTTTAAGTTTTTAAGAAAAATGGTTTATTTTAACCAAAAGTTTTGATTCAAAAATAACAGGATGTTAATGTTTTTCTCTTTGAGCCGGGTGCGTCTCTCGGAAACAATTTGCCCTGCCTTGCTAAAAGCTCTTTCCGATTCTACGGATGTTGCGGGAATGCAAAGGTATTTGCAAAAGAGGCCCTTTATGCAGGGAAGATCAGTTTGATTAACCTGGAATAAAAGTAAAATACGTATGTAAATATTGATAACTTATAATTTGTTTTCGAATCATACCTTAATCCATAACAGTGGGTCCACATCGTGACTGACAATTGCCCTCTCCAGATATTGCCTTTTAATAAGTATAGCATCCACTCGTGCGTTTCCGATTTTGCTATCTGATCGTACCTTAAATGCAACACATTATCCATCAAAATACTTATGCAAAATACATTAAACATACCTTTTTTTAAAAGCGTTCCATTTTTAATAGTTTTTTTTATAATTCCCGTCAATTTTAACAATTTTTCAGTTGTTTGTGTGAAGTTGTGTGTGAAATGCGCGTTAAAGTATTTTAGCGATGTGAGACGCCCGCTATCGATGGCACTATCGATAGTGGACGGGCCGCTATCGAAGGTGTCTGCTGCTATCGATAGTGGCTCGATAGCGCCCAACCATCGATAGTGTCGATAGTGCCATCGATAGTTCTCCACCTCTAACAAGAATATCAATAATCAGTCATCTTAAAGCGCTGTTTCTACAGATCACAATCCACCATCCATTTGCTGGATGGTTCGTAAGGTTTTCCCAAAAATATTCCAGTTTGACCTAGATGGTATTTTGCTGACGTGCAACCCTTAAATCTTGGCGCAAAATAATTTAAATTCACTCCTGCCATCTTAGTTTCGGTGATCCACAGTTGTAGTTTAACGAGATCGTAACGGATTCAAAAATGCCATTTCGTGATAAACGTGCTTGAGTTTTAAATAATAATTAATAATAATAATAATTCAATAATGATATCTTTGAATCGACAACTTTTATTAGTTATCAAATGAACTTTAGTATATTTTACTTATGTTTTTTTTCCACCAAATTCGAAAACATGATAAACTGTTATTTTTAATTTTTAAATCGTTTATAATTTGTAAAATTTATTGAAATGATACAAACAAATTAAATCATTAAATTTAAATTTTAATATAAGAATTGAATTATTACCTTCTTTTGAAATTTTATTTATAGAAACTAAAAATAATGTTCTTATTTTTAAAAGTTTATCACTCATACGTACTGTTGCTTCTGATCGAAAATTTATTTCTATTCACGTGGCGTAGACTTGGTTTTATTACGTACACCCAAAAAAAGTATAATGTTAATAAGTGTTTCTTAAAAATAAACTTCTGACAGTATTAAAGTCTAAGTATTAATTCAATACAAAATAATACCTACCTTATTCTTTTTTGTTTCATTTCTATACCGAAGAGTCTTGAACTGTATTCTAAGGTCTTATTTTTAAGCCACATAATTTTTATTTTGATTGATTTTTTGATTCTTATTGAGACATTTTTCATACCCAATAGCTTTAAATTTATATAACAATAGTTTAGCTTCTATGAACAATTGTGTTTGGGTCTAGCAATAGAATACCTTTGTACCATTGTCACCTTTCCGCACATCTACTAAGGAATAATTTTACCACCACGGTAACCTAAATAAAAATTTTACAAGCTGATTTACTTTGGATGCAAAAAGTCGGAAAAAAAACCTTTGAGTGATTAAAAAAAATAAAGATTACAATAGAACAAATCAATAATAAAAGATATTTTTGAAGCATTTTATGTAAGTGGTAAAAAATAATTATTTTAAGATTTTAAAATAGAAATGTTAAATTATATTTTTACATGAACTTTTTAATTGTCCCTAGTTATTTTATTGAGACACAGAAAATGACAGATTTTATTGACTTAATTAAATTGATTCCTTTTATTATGTTTTAAAAAATATTTTAAATGCGTGCGGATACTATCCTACTTTTCTAAAATTATTACACAGAGCGCAGTCCTGTGTCCTTCATTTTGTTACTATCTTGTTGTTAATGTGGGGCTCACTGTAGTTAAACACACATTTATTGAGTCATTATACTCACTTTTGTGCATGTTTTAAAAGTAAGTACTTGTTTACCTTTTCCAAAAATAACCAGGCAGTGACCTAAATATATGAGTCGTCTCGCTTACTATTCATGCAAATTTATTTTTGTAAACACCTCAGTAGTTTTTCGTATATGAGTCCGAAATGACACGATCTCAATCGTCGCCTTGGTCCATCCACTTATCAATATCCCTAATAAGCGCCGTCCTGTATCCTTCATTTTGTCAGAATTATTGTGACCCGGCGCTCTGTCCGAATGGCCGACATGTGGCCTGTCGGAGCAGCGGAGTAAGTTGTAAATCTTGAAGATACGTATTTATACCCTTGCAGAGGGTATTATAATTTCAGTCAGAAGTTTGCAACGCAGTGAAGGAGACGTTTCCGACCCTATAAAGTATATATATTCTTGATCAACATCACTAGCCGAGTCGATCTAGCCATGTCCGTCCGTCTGTCAGTCCGTCCGTCAGTCCGTCCGTTTCTACGCAAACTGGTCTCTCAGTTTTAAAGCTATCTGCATGAAACTTTCCCAAAAGTTGTCTTTCTATTGCAGACAGTACATAAGTCGGAACGGGACGGATCGGACGACTATAGCATATAGCTCCCATAGGAACAATCGGAAACAAAAAGTAAAAAAATTATAACTTTGGTGTTTCTGAATTTTTTTTTTTAGTTCTACGACATTTAGTAATGATTAAATATTTCAGAATTACGGCTTAAATATCATCAAAATCGGACGACTTTAACATAAAGCTTCCATAGGAACAATACAAATTTTAAAATAATGTTTTTCTTTATAAATATAGCTTTTCTATTTAAAATTTTTTTTTAATTCTTTTTGACTTATTAATAACTTGACAGTTCTGAACTACGCTTTTAATAATATTAAAATCGAAAAACGCTATCGTATAGCTGCCATAGAAATTATCGTATAATTGAGCTGCAAATCATCATAGCTTCAATGTTTTTAATACGCAATATACGCAAGTAAATGATAATTTTAATGTTTTCAGGAATATTTAATGTTTGCACTAGCTGCAAGAGTATATGAACTTCAACTTGCCGAAGTTTGCTTCCTTTTTTCTTAAACATGATCTGCGTGCACATGAAAAAACACGATTGCGAAAGTTTCAAAACTCTAGCTCTTAAACTGGACTCGCAAACGGTATAGAAACAGACGGATAGACGGATATGGCTATATCAACTCGTCTTGTCGTGCAGATCAAGAATGTTTATACTTTATAGGGTCGGAGATGTCCGTTTCACTGCGTTACAAAATTCCGACCAATTTTATGATACCAACTGCAGCGGCATTACAAAATATATATGAGCATATATTAAAATACAAACAATTTGAAATAAGTACAAATTTTGGAGATAGCCCCCGATGAACTTGTTGCTCGAGTTCCACGATAAGAAAGTCGTGATTAGCTTTCTTATGCCAATTTTCGACGAAAAACCCTAAAACGAAAATCCCAGAAAATAAAACAATAAACTAGAGTATTTGGATGTTGCTAAGCGAACAAGTACATTTTAAAGAAATTTATTATCAAAATGTGTAATCATTTGAAGTCGTCATTTTGCAAGATTTAGGGTCCATAATTCCAAAGTCTCTTGATATGACCCATCAACAACACTGAGTTGGGGGTTCGGATAACAAAGACAAATGGCCGATTAGCGACGAACTCCTTGGAATTGGCAGGCAGGGACCGCTCATTAGCTAGAATTAATAGCCTTGTAGTTGTTTTTAGGCCCAAAAAGTAGCTGAAATCTTACCTAAAAAATGCGAATATACTGTTCCCTGCTCCGTCACGAAAATGGATGATCTTTGTAGGATCTTGTCCACGCGCACCGGCCGATCGAGCAATTTGGTCACCTTAGAGCTGTCCGTGAACATCTGCCGGAGTCCCAGCATCTTCAATGCATCGGTCATGTCAATATCGGAATCGGTACTGAACTTGGGCAGGCTCACTGCGACCGACTGGCGGTGCAGGCGGTTGGCGATCCGGTTGAGATCGAACTCAGGCTGGGCCAACTGCTGCTCGAGGTTGGCCAGTCCGTCGAGCTGATTGGGCAGCAGGATCAGCATGCTGGTGGCACTGTCATTGAAGGGCAGTTCCAAGGCGGTGGCGTCCAGTTCGGGCAGATCGGCCAGCCCATAGACTTCGTGGTTGTGCATCATTGCAACATTTTTAGTTTCACCGCTGGCGAGGTGGAATTCGGAAAACCGCGTGTTGCGCAAAGCGAACTGGTGCTTCCAGAAACCCTCGAATATCATATTGTTCGTGAGTATCGCCTGCATCTGGGAGCTAATGCCGGAGCTCTGTATCCAGAAGGGTAACCATCTTGCCGTGTCCTCGCCGCCATCCATGTGCACAGGCTTTGTGTCGATGTGAAAATAGAATTTGGAGAACTCGTCGTAGCGGGAATTTACTTTACCCAGCTTCTGGTTGTAGAATACTCTGGAGTAAGAATTTAACTTGGCACTCTGGAGATGCTCCTTGAACTTGATCAGTCGCTCGAAGTCCAGGGCCACGAAAACAGGGTGCTGGTTGAACTCGCCAACCCGCTGCACTTCGCTGAGTGTTTCACCCTCCGATGCCCTGTAGATCAGTGCCAGCATGGCGTGCACGGCGAAGGGTGAGAGGGAAACGTTGCCGTCCTGATCTTCCAACTTCATCATAACTTGGAAGAGCTTGGCGCTGAAGCGGGTCATGTAGGTGGGCGCCAGACATTCTCCGGGCTCCGGCTTCGCAAGGCTTTGGGCAACCTCAAGATGTCCCAGTGCCAAAAGAAGGATCGCTGGAAGAAACCATATTAGTAAGAACTATTTATTGATGCGGTGGTTTCCCATCTACCCACCGACTTTGCTCGCCATTTCTTCTTATCTCTGACTATTTGCTCAAAAGTGAATTAAACTTGAACTAATAATATTTTATTCTTCCGCTTCGCCGACCAGCTCGCTATAGTTGCGCTACGAAACTGAACGTCTCAAAACTTATCAACAGAAGCAAAAGCAGAACAGAAGCAGGCTGCACAGCTACACAGTCCGTCCGTCAGTCCGTCCGTCAGTCCGTCCGTCAGTCCGTCCGTCAGTCCGTCCGTTTCTACGCAAACTGGTCTCTCAGTTTTAAAGCTATCTGCATGAAACTTTCCCAAAAGTTGTCTTTCTATTGCAGGTAGTATATAAGTCGGAACGAGCCAGACGAACATGGCTAGATCGACTCGCCTAGTGATGCTGATCAAGAATATATATACTTTATAGGGTCGGAAATGTCTCCTTCACTGCGTTGCAAACTTCTGACTGAAATTATAATACCTCTGCAAGGGTTTAAAAATATCTAAAGGTACTGTTAAAGGTCCACAGTATTATAAGTAATAAGGTATGTTTCAAGGTACTTAACAACTTAAAAACATTTTTGTATCATTTGGGTTGAATAAGCTTTTTCCAAATAACCAGTTGAACAATAAAATTGTTTAAAGGCACAGTCAAAAATGTTAGATTGTAAAAAAATTTGAAAACATATATAAATATAAATTACATATTCTTTGGAATAAAGGTGTCTTCAAGTTTCAGTAAAATTAAGCTATTTTTAAAGGCACCTAATAACAAGTAATAAAAATATAGCTTAGGGGTACTAAGTCAACGGGAAAACAACAAAAAATTCAAATATTTTAGTACATAAATACCTAGCTCAGCATTTTTCTAAGGTGCACACAAATCAGTACCCAGGTAAGGTTTATAGGAAGAAACATATTTGATACCTAGATACTTTTATAGGTATACGAATCCGGGTACTCCCCAAACACTGATCTTATTTACAAGGTGGTCGACTAATGTTTTATACTGTTTATTTTGTAATTTCCTCCCAACAAATTAGCGCTTCGTCAGCGGCTGCAATGGGCAATTTGTGCAGGTGGATCCATACATCCAGCAGATCCTGCAACTCCACAATGAACGCCGCAATCTGATTGCCGGCGGCGGGGTGAGCGGGTTCCCCAGTGCCGTGCACATGGGCACCATGAGCTGGGACACGACGTTGGCCCAACTGGCCGCCTACAACGCACTCCAATGCCGAATGGCGCACGACGAGTGCCGGAATACCAATACGTACCGCTATGCTGGCCAGAACCTGAGCATACTTTTCTCTAGGACCGTTGAAGTCGGTGAATTTCTGCGGCAGCGTATTGCAGCTTGGTTTGATGAGAACCGCGACGCGACGGCCGGCGACATGGAGAACTACCAGATGCGTGGTGGACCGTGCGTATCTGTTTGGGAAGCTGGTTGTAAACGATGCATCTGCTCGCTCGCAGCATGTGCATCGTTTGCAACAAGCTTTTATCGGATTTTTGGCTGTATTCGGTGTCTTTTTTACAGGGCCATTGGACACTTTACGACCATGGTGAACGAACGGAATAACAAAGTTGGGTGTGCAATCGCTCGCTTTACGGACGCAAATAACGTGCAGGCCACCCTTCTGGCCTGCAACTACGCGGTCACGAATGTATTGAACAATCCGGTCTACCGAGCGGGATCCGCCGCTACAGAATGCTCAACAGGTCGCAACCCCAATTATCCCAACCTCTGCTCCTCGAATGAGGTCTACAACTACAACCAGTGGTCGGGATGAAACTCTCAAGAATAATCTGCTGGTCTTGTAATTGTGAAACGTTGATGTGCTTATGACAAGAAAAGTTTATTGATATTAACTGAAATTAAATTTGTATATTTGTACTTAAGAAAATAATCATTTTTCACACCCTTTCTTTTTGCATAATTTTTTTTTGTATTAAAAATATATATATTTTAATAATAAACAAGAAGGGAACCAAGCTTCGGCAAGCTGAACTTTATATTCCCTTGCAGCTATGGCAAAAATTAAGTATTCTTTAAAACATCAAAATTTCGAATTATATGAGAGTTTAAGTAAAAAAGTTATTTAGAATTTATATTGTTTTATTTTATTTTCTTAGTGTACATACACAGAAAATTTCATATCGTCCCGTTAAATATTTTCAAAATTAAAAAAGACGTTGAGAAACTGTCGTTTCATTTAAAATTGATATATGTACATTCCTTATTAGTTCAATTAATTACTAGATTTAATATTACTATAAAGAAATCTGTTTGGTTTTTTTCATTTCGGAGAATCCAGTTCAGAGATATAGTCGACATCGGAAAACGTCTTTTTTTAGAAATGAATATTTTTATTATTACTAAGTCTGTATTTTACAGTTTAAAGTTATTATGGTATCTTGTGAACACATTTTTATATCTATAAATTTAAAAGTTTTCTCTGAAAAAAATCTGGAAAATTCGTTTTTTTGGCCTTATAACGGTATATAATCCCGTAAACGACAGTGGTATAAAGAATGTTGACATTTAAATCATACAAAAGAAGCCCGGATAAAATACCGGTTACCTCGCAGATAGTGGATACAACCACCGCATGCAATGGGGACTAGAACCACTGGAATAACGAGCTTTGTCCAAAGTGGAGTTAACAGTGTATAAGAACTGAAGTGATATTTGTTGATAAATGGAGATGGATAAGCATCGATAACACCTCGCAGATAGTCGATACAACCACCGCATGTAGTGGGGACTAGAACCACTGGAATAACGAGCTTTGTCCAAAGTGGAGTTAACAGTGTATAAGAACTGAAGTGATATTTGTTGATAAATGGAGATGGATAAGCATCGATAACACCTCGCAGATAGTGGATACAACCACCGAATGTAGTGGGGATTCGAATCACTGCAATAACAGAGCTTTGTCCAAAGTGGAATTAAGAGTGTACAAGAACTGATATGATATTTATTGATAAATTGAGATGGATAAGCATCGATAAGACAACCAACCAAAGTTAACCAAACATATCAACGATATTTTGATAAAAGGTTAACATCGATGTTTCTCCTCCTCTAGCGAAAACGTTGCCTCATCATGTTCTGAAAATTATCGGTATTATCGAAGTTTTTAAAGCATCTGTGATATTTTGAAAACATCGATAGGACCGAAGTTTTGAATGCATTGATAACATATTTTTAACATCGATTAAATCTTTATTTGAAACAACATAACCACTAAGTTCGATGTTTGTGGGCATCGGTGATATTGGCTGAAATTTTCAATGTTTCATGGATGCGTGAAATAAAATTAACAGCCGTGATCTTTAAGACAATTCAAATTTCAGCTTCACGTTCCTAGCATTGTTTCAGCTTAAGACACAATAAATTATCAATTAATTCAAATAACACAGATATTTACTTTAAACCTCATTTTTAATGAGTGTGTCCACACCTGTTTTTCCAACCGTTAAAGTTATTTGTTCTGACTGTTTTAAGTACCATACAAGTCAACTAACAATATAAATACACTTAAAATAAAAATTACACTGTCAACGACTTTGTTTAAATCACTACTTACACTTTGCTGGGATCTAAATGATGTTAAACGCTTAATTCAAATATAATGCTTATGTGTAAAGCTTAATTGTTAGTAAGGGTTTCCTTTTAATATAATTTAGTCATTTTTAGAGTTTAAGAACATTGTTTACATATTTTAGATGAATGGTATTAAGTATTAAGTGCATTATAGCTGAAATTAAGAATTTGATCGTGTTTCGTTGGAGATGGATAAACATCGATAAGGCATTTATTTTTAATAATATCGATAGGCCGCATATCTTAAACATCGATAAGCCCGATATATTGAGACATCGACGTTCTGCCAGCGCTACCAACGACATTCGACCATTCGAAAAGTTTGGAATCGCGCTGCTGGTTGTGTATGTCTTATGTCTGGAGCTGAAGCTACGCTAAAATACCGCGATACATATTCGAATCCGACTGAATATACATCGCTATTTGGTGGCTAAACAATATTCTTTTTTTTGACAATTCGCCTTTTTTCGTGGCCGCGTACGTTTTTATAGGCTGTGTGTGTGAGTGCTCTGATGTGCGTCGGTGTTAGTGAGCGCCGGAAAATGAAAATAAAATAGCAAAATTGAACTGACGCCGTGTAGAAAAGTGTCTTATTTACTCCGCATTTGTAAATTAGCAGTTGTAGCTCTTTCTATTTTTTTTATGGTGTGCGTTCGTGTGTGTGTGAGTGTGCGGGTGTCTTGTCTGGCAATTGCTTAAAATTGGCAGCTGGCACACGGACATAAATCGCCAGGCCAAAAAACCAAAACAAAATTGTTGTCTCTGCGTTACTTCACTTTCTTTTTCGTTGAACTGTGCCGCACCCAGAAGTTAAATAAAAGTTAATGGTTTAATTCAAATGAATGACGAATGCAATTAAAAGGGAATGCTAACTGAATTCACGCCAAGTGCGAAGCACACGATGACAACAAAAAAGGAGGAGAGAAAAGGAGGACGCCAAACGCAGCAACAACAATAGCGACATTAACTGTACAACAAAAAGCGCTCAAAACTCAAAATTTAAGCTGTGTCGTGTTTATTGTAGTTGTTTTCGTATGTATTTACCACGAAGCTAAAACTTCGTAATCGAGTTTTGATGGGAGTAACTGCCTCTCTCACTCGCTCTCTCTTTTACCTGAGTTTTGGGTTCTTGAGCGCTTTTTGCCCGAGTCCTGGCTTGTTGCTCCTCCTGGGCCCCTACTTGGTCTAGGTTTATCTTAGAGGTAAGCATTATTCTTATTACCAAGTTTTTTCGTCCAAGGGCGTAATCTTAAGTCACACACCGTGGTTTTTTTTTTAGTGGCTTTAAAACAGGTTTTCTAGATGTCGAAGAAGAGGAAGATCGCAGACAATGAGCGCGAATTACGGCTGAATTGTGTTTGTGTGTGAGTGTGTGCCTCTAAGCGCGTGCGTGTGTGTGTGTGTGTGTAAGGTGGGGCAGCTTCAAAAGAGATCACTTTTGAGCTCTTTTTACGTTTTTCCTCTCCCTCGATCTTTGTCTCTTTGGCACTCTCTAGGTATTTACACATGTATATTTAATATTTAAAACGATTTCTCTCCGAGGCACAGTCTAAATTCTACACCTAAAAAACAGAGTTAGGTAATTATTCAATTACAGAACTTTCAAAATTCTACCGTTTAAGTTTTGAAAACATAAATACAATCTTTGAATAAAAAAACCTATTTACCGATTTATTTGAGTCTCGGGATTATTTAACTATAATCTCAACAGAATACAGAAATAGTCAATAAACAGTATTCATAAAACAGATCTATTACTGAAAAAGTCGAGTTCCAGTATTTTAAAGTTTCAGGCATTAAAAATGTTGAAGGCCTAAAACAGTCTTTCAAGTAAAAAAAAAACATAATAAAACATATATAAATTTCAAACTAAAAAAATTATTTTTCTTATATTCGCACTTGTCAACGTTTACTTAACCGTTTTTTCCCCAAAATACGAGTTCTTTTTATGTCGAACGCATTTGGTTTTCAGTTTGAATATACATATGTATAAGTTCTGAAATAAGCATGGCTTCAAATAAATTAAACTTAAAGTTCGACTGTAGCTTTGCTGCTGACCGTGTTGTTTTTGTTTCTTGCCGCTATTTTTGTTGCTGTTGTGTTGACCATGCGGTCATCACGGCGACGACGTCATCGTTGTGAATAGTGAATATATAGCATATATGGCAGTGAACACTGCTCCGCTCGCTCGTTCCGCCCCAGCAACGCCGTCGACAGCAATGCCCCCGCCCCGAATCGACCCAAAAAAATAATAATAAATAAGTAAGGAAATAACAAAAACTACTACAACTGAAGCAGCAGCACGGTGGCCATAAAAAAATAGCCTGCCAGTTGGTTAATGAAGGCCCTTGTTGGGTTGCCAAAAGGGGGTATTTGGCTTAACAAATTTCAATATCTTCTTCAAAGAGAATTGTGTCTTAAAGCTCTTAAACACGAAAACAACTGAACGACTTTATTCCTTTGGGGCTTATTTTGAATTATTAATTTATTCCAAGTTTCTTGTAAATATGGTATCTTGTTACAGGTTTTTTTTAAATATTAGATAGAAGCAAATATATTAAAATAAAATATTTACATTAAAAAAAATACCTTCAATTGAGAAACACATTTTATTTACTGTTCCATACGCAAACCAAAAAAAAGCTGTTATCAATAGTAAATTTTAAAAGTGTCTTTTAAATACAGCAAAGTTAAGTCGCTGATATGCAATCGCAAGTTTCATATTTTTTGTAATCTTTGACTAACAAAAAAATGGACTCCTGTTTAGTGTTTTTAAACAGGGGATAACCCTCGTTATTAGGTATCGTTTTTACTGAAAGCGATTAGAAAAGAACTTGAACGGGACATTGAAAGCTTATCGCTAGAGAACCATCCCCTATAATTTATGCCAAGAACAATTGGAAAAGTCAAGCATAATTAAAGCAGTTCATTAATTGGGGAGGTTCTGAAATGGAGAATATCACTTGGGGCCACACATGTACAAAGCCTCTATTTTGTTGGTCATGC
Source organism: Drosophila gunungcola (assembly GCF_025200985.1). Classification (NCBI taxonomy): domain Eukaryota; kingdom Metazoa; phylum Arthropoda; class Insecta; order Diptera; family Drosophilidae; genus Drosophila; species Drosophila gunungcola. The sequence goes on from NW_026453241.1 coordinate 125,082, forward strand.
TTCGCCTATTTGTTGGTATTGTCACTTCTCTAGAACTATTTCCGTTCTCTCCGCGGGCGAAAATTTGCAATTTGTCACCAATAACAGGGCTAAGCAGTAGAGTAGATTTGCGATCACATTGTAGGAATTTACATTGACTTACACAAGTAAAGTTTTTGCACATATTATATAGGATTTCTTGGTGACCTAAGTATTTCTTATCGGTTGGCCCCCAAACCTCAAATATCCCCTACTGTTTGATCACTGCCACTGATCTTGGGTGATTTCCTTCGTAATTGAATTGTTCTTGAACGCACTGAGGGAACTTTTATGTATGACTTGTCCCGGGGCTTTTGTAATTTGCGTTATCTCGTTTTGTATCGATCAAATTTTGATTCACACTTGTCGGTATATTTTTTGGTTTATTGGTTTTGTCACTTCTGACGGCTGCAGAATAAATGATATCATCGATATCTTTCGACCTCCCCTATACCGCGCCATTTATGAGATTTATGTTGATATTTTCTTGTTTGGCCTGCAATTGCCTGGCATTTGTTATAATTAAAATGGAACGCCCGAAAAGTCGGAGAATTAGGAATATGCTACACATACGAAATGTGTGTGTTCCAAGTGGGTAAATATATACCTATAAATTAATGAGTTCTCTGGTGCGGGAGAGTGTGTGTGTTTGTGTGTCGAAAATATATTGATATCATCACGGCATCTGTATGTTTTTCGGAGCTTTACCATGTGGACTTCTCGGATCTCGTTTTTAGTCTTTCATCTCTTGAACAGTTGGCGATTGCGTCATTTTCATTCTGTGTCTCGCTCTCCACTCTTTTAATCCAATTTTTCGTTGTCCACGAAAAAATCCTTTTATGATGTCATTTTAGATGTTGCATGTCGCAGGCCGCGGACCGCAAAATCCTTTATTTTTTTTTTGCCGCCAGAAAATCAATGGTGAGCCAGGAAATGTTCAGTATTTTTTCTGCTGCTCCTAGCAAACAAACAAACAGAACCCAAACAGCAAGCTGATGTCATCATTCATTGCCTTCAATTCGGCCCGTTTCTTGGTTAGTTTTCTCACTCTTTTTGTTGCTTGTCCACCACTTCACTTCACTTCACTTCCTTTCCGATTTGCTTTGATTTGCTACGTTGCTGGTAAGTAATCCAACATTTGCCTATAAAAATAGCTTTAATGTTTATGATTCGCATATCTTATTGGACAAGTCTACATTTTTACATTTAAAAAAAAAAATAAAACAAAACCTTTGAACAGCTTAACCCTGGAGTATTTTTTTCTTGTAAAATGCTTATATTATGATAAGCTTGTTATACAAAAAGGTCGAAGGCGGAAACTGTGATAACAACAATCTGTTATGTAAGACCTTTTTATATTTAATTAAGTTAAACAGGAGATTTGAGCTTTTGCTATTTACTAGTAAAGGTAAAAATTGTTGATGTATTTAATACAAAATATTTTATTTCTTAAAATCTCATTATTGCTACTCCCTAATATTTACATGTTTCACTTACAAAAAAAATTCATTTCAAATATGAAATATTTAAAGGCGTTATTAAAAATCCTAATGTCCCTAATATTTACATGTTTCACTTTGAATAAAACTTTTTTCGTGAAAAAATGACAATAAAAAAATCGTTTAAAATATAAACATTTTGAAATATCTTACTTCATTTCTTTTTACTTATTTCTGCGCGGTCCTTGTTTTATGATAATGTTAAATACTTATTGTTATTTTACAACAACATGTTACTTCCTTTCAGCGTTGATTAGTCGCTCGATTTTGGAGTTTATTTTTTTTGTAACCGAATTCCATAACTGCCATACTGAATATGTTTTATACAGAACAGAGCCGGCAAAAAGTGTTTGCTCTGGTTGAAGGCAGAGGGTTAAGGAGGCGGAGTGTGTTGTTGTGGGTTAAGGGGACTTGATGCCGGTTCGCGGTTTTCGCGGTTGCCGCGCTTAGGATGTTTGTTGTTTTGCTTTTATTTATTTTTTTTTCGTTGACTTGCTTTTTTTTCTACACAGAAAAAAAATATGTTATGTATATCAGAAACTTTTAAGTAATATTTTCCTGGTTTTAATTACTTTATTTTCATACAAGGATTATTGGTCTTTGGACTTACATACATATGTATAATAAAACTAATGTTTTTAATATCGACTTATACCCTTTTGTATTTATAAGATCATATAAATGGTGTTAATATTATAGTACCAATAGAGTTGAGATCATCAGAATTCGCAGTAGATCGGTAAAATATTATGAAAATGTGTCATGGTTTTGTGATGTGAAATATCAAAAAGAAGGGAACAGGTTTTGATTTATTTTTGGCGCTGTGCATTTTCTAGTTTCGCTTGTTTTATCATCCGTTTTTGCGGCTGCTCTAGGTGCCAGTACCGTTGCTCTGCCGGCGTCGAGTGCATTGCACTTTTAAGTGTTTTCGGGTTGGGAAATCGGAGGGCGAGCGGTCGGGCGGACGGTCCGTGTGGAAAGCGGGAAAAGACGCCAGAGAAAATCCCATGTGGCACAGTTGCACGCAGACTAAAAAACAAAGACAGCCAGACAGACAGACAGGAGTGGCGACTGCAATTTGCATTAGCCTTTCGCTATGTTTTAGTTCTTGTGCAGTCACCTCTAACTTCTTTTTTCCATTTTCCGTTTTCCATGCCCAATGGGGCTACTCGGGCCCTCTTGTCATTTGGGTTAAATGTGTGCAAACATAGTAAAAGGGGCATGGTTTTTTGGTTTATTAAACTGCGAAAAATTAATAGTAAATAAGAAAATATATATGTTTAAACTAAAATGATCAGACGATCCCTGAAAAAAAATTTCATTAATTTGTATTTCTATGAACATTAATTAAATAGTTCCATTTCAAAATATCAAATGATCACTAAATACTTTAATTTGCCTGTATTTGTAATACGTAAATTAAATTATCGAACGATAACAGATTATTGAACTCTTTGCCAATCTTCGTCAGCCTTTTAAGTGGTCAATCAACAACTGCATTTAAAAAAAACAACGCAATAAAATGGGTTTATCTTTATTTATTTATGTTTACCAGATCTCGAATCGATCGAGTTTCGTTTTCCGCAGATCCCAGCAATCCTTTATCGGCATTTACTTGATCGAAGTTGTCATTTCATTTGTTTAACCATAAACAAATAACAAAAAAAGCTTCGTCGGGGCAGGGAGCTTTTTTCTCAGAGTTAAATTGGTGACTCAAAGCCAATTCAAGCTTATATCTTTCCCGATGTGTTTTTTCAGGTATGTCGGTATTATCGGACACACCCAGTGAGAAAAAAGATGTATGACAAGCATTGCGTTTGTTCGAGCCTCTCTTTTCTCCTCTCTCTTGTCTTATTTTTATTTATTATTCAGTTTTGGTGGGAAATTGAGTTGTACAATTGATGTTACCAAGTTATTAATTTTCTGAATAATATCTACGGGGCGTGTTAAACTGTTAACTGCATATTAAAACACTACACAATCAATTGGACTTAAAAAAAAGGTGTTTCTGGTGTGTTTAGGTGGCCCATTTCTTTACATCATTTTTAAGTAAACATTATATTATACTACTAATTATAAATAGTCAAAGTTCTTAAAATTCAAAATTAAATTTTCTCACTTTATTTATCTTCTATTAAATTAATATAATAATAATAATCATTTTCCAAAATTTATTGCAACTTAATTCATCTAAATGATAAACTTGGATGAGAAACCATTTTTAAATCAAGAATTGCACACTTTAAAGTGAGTCTTCCCACTTCGGATCATGCTGCATTGCTTTTCCTTGACCTTGGGGAATTAAAAAAAAATCCATTAGTCTATTTAATAACTTTAAGAGAGTATCTTTTGTTTGTAAATTTGTTTCCTCACCATTTTCTTAGATTTTCTTACTGTTAGTTGTGGCCTAAAACTTCCGTTTTGTGCGTTAGTTGGTCCGCTTTAAATGTGGTTTAATTGTGGGGATGGAGGGGAAAAGTTGGTTAGTCGAGCTCCTGTTTCATAAATTGCATTATGTTGCCGGCGAGTGGAGTGAAGTTGCCACCGCCAGAGGAGCATTGAACTTCTCGTCTGTGGTCCGGAAACCTGACAGCAACTCCCAGTGGAAAATGAGCCCCCGTTTTTCCGCCAGCCTTCTGGTTAAAAGTTTTGCGTCAGCTTTGCTCACTTCCTTTGAATATCTCGCTCACTCTTTTCCATCCAGGAGAGGTGGAGTTTGTTTGATTGATTGATTGTGCAAAAGTTTATACTTTTAGTGGGTTAAAAAGCTGTTTAATTAACTGATAAAGTTGGTTATTTATATTTGTTTTATTTTTTTCTTTTTTGTAAAAAGTTAGTTGACAACGTTTACTAACACTTATTATTCGCCATATAAAGTTTTGAAGCTTTACATGGGTTTTGCAAAGTTTGTCAAACATACTTTGTGTAGTGGATCAATAGTTTAAAGATATTGGCTTGAAAATTGAGCATTTCAGGTCATTTGATAATCAAAAAATGTTATTCGAAACCTTTAATATAAATTAAAGCAAATTGAAACACATATCTACATATTTACTTGAACCAAATGAGCCAAGTATCATTTAAAGTTTCCAATAAAATAACTGCTCTGCCATTTGATGCTACATAAATTAACCTTTTGCTATGGTTTTAATAAGTACTTTAATGTCTGAACTTATAGATAAATGAGATAACTTTTGGTCAGCCGGGCAGTCTATAATTCATTCATTCATGCATTCATTCCATTTCCCATGCTGACCACACACAAAATAAATAAAAAAAAGAAACAAAGAAGAAGCGGAATTCATTTCATTCACATTGATTGGGGTGGCTTTGGATTTTTGGATCACATCCACGTCAGGGGTTAACAGCGTGTGTATCCGTATCTTGCAACTTTGTAGATACTTTGGCTTGGCTGCATTGGTGTTTGGTCGCGTGTCAAATAACTGTGCTTGCAGCTGTTTTCCGAGGGGTGGAAAATACACATATATGTATGTGGATGGATTTGTGATACGGAGTGCCCATTTCATTGTCCTTTTTCTGGGTCCACGTTTTCCTGTTTGCCCGCTACCTAAACACCAATTTTGCACTTATTTACTTTCGGTTCTGCCTCCGGAGAATTTCCACTTTCCACTCTTAATTGCCCACCGAAAGTCAACAGTTCCTAAATGAGAAACGAGAAATGCTGGTAGCACTACCCCCTTAAATTAACAAAATTTATTGGCATTTAATGCGCTGGCATGAGGGCGAGACAACTTCTTCTACGTCTGCACTAGGCCCCAATAAAAAATGAATTTTCCACAGCCAGCAAAATTAGTCACCACAAGCAAAGTTAAATTAATTAAACGGGGGGAGAAGGCAGTTCGTGGTGTGTGCTTATTAATTTGCTCTGATTAAAGGCCCGAAATGACCCCACAAGAGTCATTCAATGGCTCACTTTTCCCCACTCTGATGAGCCAATGGAAATAAAAGCGGAAGAGCGAGAGAAGAGCTTTCTAAGCCGCCTAATGAATCGGTCCCCCGGAAAATGACTAAGCTGTGAAAATGAAAGGAGAACTGGGTGGGGGGAAATTGGAGACTTGTATGGCACTGCATTGCAGTGGAATCAAAGGGCCAAGGCCACTAAAAATTCAAGTGAACAAGGCAAACAGCACTTTAAACTGCAGAAAAAACTTTTGACAAAACCTCTGCTTGTAATTTTTGGAATTTAAACTGGATGGCAAGTGATTACAAAAAAATGTATCAGAAAAAAATGTATTTTACAATTAAATTAAATAAAGAATATTATTAAAACAGTCTGCTTTTGAATTAGGCATTTAAAAAATTTAATAAAAATTTTAAATATAAATAAAACTTTTGAGTAAAATTGAGCAATAAAATCAGCCTAACTCACAAAATATATTTAAAAACCAACAGATGTTAAGAGTTCTTCTTGCATGATCTTTCACATTATATGGCTATCAAATGCAACTCAGCATTATCCTTTATAGTCGCCATATGTTGCATACCAAAACTAAAATGTATGTCTGGATCCGTTCCCACCCTTGGATGCATTTCACTGTCGGAGACTTTACCAAATTAATTAATTAGCATAAATTATCAATTAAAATGCGCTCAGTCAGCGATTCGAGCGATAGGGGAAGTAATTTCAGGTTTGGCTTTCAGGATCGCTGCAACCACCCCGACCTTTAGAAAGAGGTACATGTACACATATAAGTATTTATGGTGGTGCCTTCGGGTGTCAGCTGGCACCTATATAGCCGTTCATCCCCCGATGCATTTTAGCACTATTAATCAACTTCATTTCGAGCCTTCCAACCCCAAAAACTGACTCGTGCTGGATTTCATCTTCTCCTGAACATTTTTGTTTAAACTAATTTTTTTAAGGGGTTTCGCAACAAGAAAATGATCTCCATTTTTTTTTGTTATTTTCCGAAATTATTAATATAATCGGAGATATATGCTTTGGATGTTTCGGTCTTTTAGGTCATTTAGCTGCGTCAGCCATAGCTAAATCGAATTTTTGTACACTCTATCTCAAAAAAGGTATGACACGATTGGATTAAAATAAACATTATTGGGATGACAATATATATATTTTGATGGAACAAAGGCTTTAATGTTTTTTGTTTAACTTTAACTTATTACAAAAACTTTAAAAACGTGACAAGTTAACTCAAAAATCGAATTTTTTCCTAAGTCTCTTCAAAAAAATTCCAATTATTCGGAGCTGTTTATTTTTGGTTGGTCATTCTAAAAATAGTCCCAGTTCGAGACTTTTTAAAATGCTCAAATGAGAATTTGGTTAAAATAGCATTAATGTCTTAAATATGTAAGGAAAACGACAACTTGATATATATATCGCTTGTTTATTTACTTTTATTCATTAAAGTTATGCAAGTTGTACTTTATTTGTTAAATAAAAGCTTAAGCTAGCAAAAAAAATATAATTTTGCAAATTGTGATAATACTTAAAATATATTTTTAGGTTGATAAGATTGCTTCTTGCTATTTTATTTTGAAAGTTTTTAAATGACTAAGTTTAAAGATTTAAAAAGCAAAATAATATGAGACAATCATGTTTTTTTTGATTTTTTGTCCAGCTTTTTAAGTGTTATTAATTGATATAAGTATACGTTTTTTTCTTTGTGTTTAAAGCAATCAAATCTGCAGGGCCTAAACCTACAATCGATTTATTATTTTTCGTTTAGATCTCTACTACATAGCGACTGCTGCCCGAGGGACTTATGGAGTAGTAGCTGTTCTCTAAAAAAAAAGAAAATAAAAAAAAAAATGTCATTAGATTTGACTTAGTAACTCATACAATATATAATTTTCTAAGGAGTTCAAATAAGTAAATAGTTTTAAAATAATAAGTACGATTGATATGGAATTTTAAAATAATAAGTACGATTGATAGGAATTTTAAAAAGGTTTTTTTTTTAGGTGTTCTTATCAACGATTGTTTTTTATTTATTTATTTTTTAACCATTTACTTTGGTTATTTGTCTGTATTTTTATGGATGCAAACTCACCTTCGTCGCTATCGAAGCTATAGAAATTGTCATCATCGCGGGTCATTGATCGTCGGCTGCGTCGTTGCTGTTGCAGGACTTGACTGGGATTCTGGTTGGGATTGGAACTGAGATTCGGAATGGGATTGGAGTTGGAGTTGAAGTTGAGGTTCGTCGGTGTGGAACTGCGTCTGCTGCTGGGGAACGATAGTGGTGAACCGTACTCCGATCTGCTGCAATTGGAGTTCTGGCGATCCAGAGCCAATTCCGTGGATTTCTTTTTTCTACTTTTGGCGATCTCGTCCAACTCGTCGTCGAGTTGCCTTTCACTATTGTTGTTGTCGTTGTTGTTGTTGTTGTTGTTGTTGTTGAGAGTTATTTGGGGTATAACCACAGCCCGATTCGTGGGTGTCACCGAGTCCATGGCTCGTCTTTCGGTTATTTGAAGCTCCAAGATTTGATCCATCTCCGGCTCCACCTCGTCGTCGTCGTCATCTGCTCGCGCACTTCGCTCGTACTCCTCGCTGTGCATACGCCGTGGACAAAGTCGTGGTCTTCCGCCCTCGAAACGGGATATCAGCTTATTGACCTTGCCCACATCCCCGGGTCGCACCTGCTCGTTGTAGGTGAGTCGCAGGGAACTGGTCTTCACCAGTGGCTTGGGCGGTCGCGACATGGAGGCGCTTCTTTGGGGTACTGCCCTGCTGATGACAGCGGGTGGAGCGGGTGCAAATGTTTCCGGCGGTTTGGTCACCGGCAGCGGCGGAGGCACTGTATCGTAAATGGGGGGCGTGGCCGGGGGCTTGGGAGGCGGACGCCGCTGTGGTAGTGGCGGCGGCGGTGGCGACTCCGATGGCGGTCGTTCCGAGGCATCTCGATCCGATGCCTCCTCATCCTCCTCCCCATCCTCCTCCTCATCCTCTTCAGGCAGATCTACTTCCTCTTCGTCCTCCTCCTCCTGGGCCATCAGGCTCTCCCTACTGTTCCCGATCTGTGGACTCTGCACCCGTATCCTTGTGACCCGGGAACTGCTGTCGTCGGCCTCCTCGCCACTGGTATCGATGCTACTCCCGGCACTTATCCTCAAAACTGGGGCATTTCGCAGGGCCTCATCGAAATCGGCAAAGGCTGCAGAGCCTCCCGCGGCCGCAGCCTCGAATATATCGATGCTCTTGGGCTTGTACAATGTGGGAGCTGGCCAGGATGTTGCCTGCTCCTTGAAGCCGGCAATGATCTGTTCGTTGGGCAACCAAACGTTGGCCCCAGATGGCGGAACTTTAATGCCAGCTGCTGGGGTTTTGAATTCCGGCGAGGGACTTCTCTTGGCCGCAGTTTGGGCAGGAGACGGGGAAGCTGAAATTGTGATCTCAGGATAGGGAGATCCTCGGATTCCAGTAGCAGCTGGTGAATTTCTGATGCCCGGAGAAAGCGAGCTTCTCTTCGAGGCCACCGCTATGATCAGCGTGGATTCGTAGGCATCGGAGTGCTCCTGGTGGATTAGCACCCTCGGATAGTCCTCGTCGGCCATCTCCTCCAGCGATTCGCTGCTCCACGCGGCCGCTCCGCTCTTCGACGCCGCCTGAATCTCAGCCAGCTTTGCCATCTGGCGAGCAGCGTGGGCGCTCGCATTTCCCGATACGGATGCGCCCTTCTCCGGCTGCATCTGGCCAAAGGCCTCCTCAGCGGATATATCCTCGCCGCTGTCATCGTTCGCCTCGTCGTGCTCAGCCTCGAAGCTATCGCTGCGATGGTAGGTGGCCGCCAGTTCCTCGTCATCATCAATCTCGACCGGCTCGTGACCCACCGTATTGGGTTTGGGCTGTGGCGACGTTTCCGGGTTTTGGCTGGCGTGGCGCTGAAAAAACTTTAGCTGATGCACCTTCTCGTTGAGCTTGGCCAGGGTCTTCTCCAGTTGGGAGCCCAGCAGCAGGCCGCCCAGAACGCCAGACGCCGCCGTGGGCTCTGCACCCGATTCGCCCTCCTTATGTTCCTTGGTGCCCTTGAAGCTCTTGCGCCACCGCTGTTGCAGTTGTTCTGTGGACGCAAAACGACTGAGACGAGCTCTTAAATTCATGGCCGAGCTCTTGCCAAGTGGATTTTTGGGCTTATTGCCCTCGGCCTCGCCCTCGGGCTCCTCTTCCTCCTCCGAATCGGGTGTGACCTTGGGCTTGATCTTGTCTGGCCTTTTGATGGACTTCCTAAGCCTCTTGATGTTCTGCCTTATGCCCAACTTTGAGCCCAGATTATTTGCCTCAGCGTTCTCGCCGCTCTTAGACGCCTCCTCCTTGCCCCTGGACAGTTGTGGCAGATTGGGCAGACTCGGTAGATGGGGCAATTTGTTGAGCAATTGCTTGTAGCTACTGGGACGACCTCGTGGCGGACGTTGGTCCTCTTCGCCCGCCTGCTGCCCCTCCATTTCCAAGGGCGGCTTCCTGACCTTGGCGAACCTGGTGGCGGCTATGCCTGGCTTTCGTCGACTGGGCAGTGGCGGTGTGGCCTCCATGCCGCTCTCGTCGGTTTCATGGCCGATCTTGCTCTTCTCGAACTGTTCGTGTTCCAGCTCGTCGTCGTCCTCGAAAGTGTTTTGTCTAGTGCCCGCCAGAGTCTTGATCTTGATGTCATAGTTCTCGGCTATTTCGCGATCCCTGCGTTCGCGGGCCAATTTCTCCGACTTCAGTTCCCGCTCGTACTGCTCCACATAGCGATCCACCTCGATGTTGTCCCTTCGCACCGTCGTCTGCCTGGCGAAGATGTGCTTGAGCCTCAGTTCGCTGAGATTCTTGTAGCCCCTCTGCAATCGTTGGCTCAATGTGGGTCTGGAATTCCCAGACGCAGCAGTGTCTGCCCCGCCAGCTGGTATTTTAATGGGACTGATGGGACGCGAGGCTCTTTCTCCGCTCCCGGGCGCATAGTAGTCGTCATCGAGACTACCAGCACTTCGATACGTTCCCGGCTGCGATCTGCCCAGATTGGCCCGAATCTCATCCTGTTCACCCTCGTACATCAGCGAACTGATGGTGGAGATCCTCTGGGGTGTCCTGTTGATGAACTGCTGGGACTGGGGTGCCACCTGGAGCTGATTTTGATGCGGCTGTGCTCCATCTTTCGAGAGTCCTGCCGCTGTTCCGCCGGTTGCATCGGCTCCGCTCTTGGAGCTGCGAAAAATCTTGCGACCACGTAACTTGGGCAGCGATTTGGGCAGCTTCAGTTGTGGCAATTTGGCTGCGGGAAAAAATTTACAATTTTAGTAAGTCATTTAAGGTTAGTTAAAGTAATTATATATATATTTTTTTTTTTGCAAAAAAAAAATAAACCTAAAGACAGAAGTTATTACAGTTTATTTAGATTGCAATGAGATACTCCAACTAAAATTTTTTAAAGGTACAGTAAAATATTTACATTAACTTAGAAAAAAACAATTTTTTTTATTTTGGGTTTTAAACACTCTAACAATAACGTGTCTTTAAAAATTGATAATAAAAAAGTGAAATTTATAAAAAATCTATTTAGTTAAATAAAATTTATATTTATAAAAAAAAAAAAAAAACATCGAATTTAAAGTATTCCCAAAAAATCTGCCGAATTTACCTTTCAAACTGTCTACATCGATGCGCTGGCATAGATTACGAAAATCCATAGTAGAGCCAATGCGATCCGTATTCCTATTGGGATTTTGCTCCGAATCGGAGTTACATCGCTCCAGCTGCGATTCCGATTGCACTTGATGGATATGATGATGGTAGTGATGAAACTGATGCTGCTGCTGCTGGTGGCTCATCGTACCACAGCCAAGATATATATATATATATCCAAGTTATATATATATCCACTTGATCAGTAATGCGTTTGGGGTCCGAAACCGAAAGCTGTAAACTTGGAACGTCCGCTGCAGTTCAGCATTTTAGCCAGTTTGAGGAGGCTCCGGCGGAGAATAATGCAGAAGAACACGAACTACGGCTGCGGCACTGGCACCTGTCAATGGAAAATCGCTAATTCAATTAGCGCACGGGGGCTTTTCCAACCCTTTGTTTTGGTACAAGTACGGGGTATTTCTCGGGCATCTTTCTATATAAGTTTGGCATGCGTTTTAAAGTAAAGTTGAAGTCCAATGTTTCATCATATTTCAAAATACTTTAACGTCGAAAATACCATTTTTGAAAACTTATTAGCGGTTTCTTGCTTATTTAAACGCCTAAATATTTATCTTCTAGCCCCTTTTGGTCATTACAAACAAATTGGTTCTTACTAAGAGGTATTTCATACAATAGCACCATTTGCCATATGGTTCTTACTTGTTTTTCCATCTTCCTCAGCACTGTTTTTCTGCTTCCTCTGCCAACTGCTAACTGCCCTGGCACATTTTCTAACCAGGTCTATGACGATACCTCTTGTACACCCCCTATTTCCATATACACTTATGTGTATATATATTGATTCATTGCATGTTCTGCGTCTGGTTTTGGATTTCTGTTGCATTTCGTTCAACCATTGTATCAGTTCTCTTGGCCACTTCCACCGCGTTTGTTTTCACTGTCCCAAGGCAAATATCGTCTCAAAAGTAATAAATTTACAATCATCGATTCTCGGCTTCTCTAACTTTGTTATTTCTTTGTTTTTGTCTGTTTTTTTGTATTCTAGTTTTTGGCTTTGCCTTTTGTGTGGTTAATGATTCGAAATGAAAATAGCATTCGACATCGAATTTGTGGGGGTCTTGTTGGTCAAGGCGAAAAGGTGTGTTTTTTGTGGTTTTAAAATTGTCTAAGCAGGTGGAAAATTCTGCATTACGGGGTCTTATCTTTGTTAAAAATACCTTTTCTTTAAAAGTGAAACAAAATGTGTGTTTTGATTAAATGTTTTTGACTAATTTATATTTAGTTTTATGTATATTTATTCAATTAGAAAATTTTGTACTTGTTATCAGCAAGGAAATAATAATTAAAGAGTATAGAAAATGTTTAATAATATTGGGAACTTCGAAATTGCCGGTTAAAAAAATATATAATTGTTTTACATGTATTATTTTAAATTTTTTTAAAATTATAAAACATAAGTTTAATTAAAAAAAAAAAAACAATTATAAAACATTTTCAATTATGCTTTATTATAGTTTCTTACTAGACCTTACCAAGCTATAAATAAATTTTCTGGAAATAAAACCAATTTTTTATTTGATGGTAAACATATTGCTAAATAGATCAAACAAAATGAAGATATAATATATTTATAGTATCTGAAGAAGCTTTTTAAAACATATTAATGCAATGTATGTACCTACGTAATTCCCCTGGACAAAGAAGCGCTTTTGATGAGACATCTGGTAGTCATTAAGTCAACACTTTTCTCGTTGAAATCAAGTTAAATAATCGCATTACTCATGGCTCTTTTTCTTCTCCCATTTTCTTTGCAGACAAGAGATGTGCTAAAGTTTTTCCCGCCACCCAACCGCCCACATAGTATTGCCAGTTCACTCGCACTCGCACTCGTCGCGTCGCGATTTTCGCAATTTTCGCAATTGAAAAGTGTAAAGTTCTAGACGCCATTATCATCGTTGTCATAATCTCATTTGCAGTGCAACAGCAGAAAGTAATAAAAGCTCGGCTCGCATGCAATTTTCATTAGTGGGAAAATTGTTTGATATTTAAGAGACACCCGAGGAATAAACCGAATCAACGGCAGACACATTCCAAAATAAATTAATAATAGAAAAAGAAAACTAAAAACAAAAACAAAAACGAAACAACACTCGAGGGGGCGAGCGGAGAGTCAAACGACGAAAATGTGGCGGCAGTCAACGATGCTGGCCGCGTTATTAGTGGCCCTGTTAGCGGGCAGTGTAGAATGCAAAGGTAAGTAAATTAGAAATAAATTAAGCTAAAAATGGAAGTTTAATCTGTAAATGTTGCCCAATAATTTTGTCCATACTAAAAGGAACACTATGACATTCTCATAACTCACTTGGGCTTTATTTATAGAATTTAAAGAGACTCATTTGAACCGATCATAGATCACCTGATGTGTGTTCCTTAAAACTTAAAGCCCTGATCGCCTCTAAAGTGTATACCCCGCAGTCCTGTGCTTAAAATTAGTAAACAATTTAAAAAAAGTGCTAAAAATACTCAGGGCTTTTGAAGGGGAGTCCACAATTTATGCGATCAATTAGTTTGCTGGAACCCAATGCTCATCGATCTTTCCCCTTGTCTCCAATTTCTTCCGCAATATCTTTAGGCAACACCCCACCAAGAATCACAAAACAACCGACACCCGGGGAATTGCTCTTCAAAGTAGCGCAACAAAACAAGGAGAGTGACAATCCATTCATTATCGAATGCGAAGCTGATGGACAGCCCGAACCAGAGTAAGTTAACGATCAGGAATATATATACATATATTTAAGGTTCCAAAGAACAAAACTAAAATTATGAAAATAGTTCGTACGGCTAATTTGAATAGATCTTTTTTATATCTCTTCGGTGCCTATATATTTATGTAGTTCTGCCCTCTATTTTAAATCACGTAAATCAAATTTAAGCAGTCGCGTCTACAAAGTATCATATACCATACCAAAATTCGTTTCAGAAATCAAATTTTGTTGTTTGTTTATTTCAGCCTTGTTGTTATAGACTTGTTGTTTTTTACGAAATATTTCGTCACAAGTATTTTTAATTCACTAGAGAACAGCGAAAAGCTTATTTTAAAGGAACTTGATGTATCAAGTCTGCCCTAAAAAATAGTTAAATTATTAATAATGAAAGTTTCTAAGAATCAGAAACACTTTTAACTTCACTGTTTTTTAGGGTATTAATATTCAAAATATTAAATTGTTGTCGAGCTATTTTTGTCGCCGAATCCTCCAAAAATATATTTCTAAATGTGTTCAAAAGTTTGATTTGGCGTCTTCTCCAATTGTAATTCTGTGATGATGCAAGTCTTTGAGGAAGTGAGTGTTATTCGTTTCTCTGAGTAATCCATAGACTTCGGCCATAAGAGCGATTTGAAACTGTTTCCTAAACACGTTTCGTTTCGGCTGTTTTATTCATAGTTTTTAATCACTTTTTTTTTTAGTAGAGCGTGTTCTTAGTACCCATTGCAGGGGATTTGAGTCATTCGGTTGAAAAATGAGGAATTTGAAGTTTAACACTTGTAGAAGAGGGCAAGCAGCGGCTGCTGATGATGGTATGACCTCATTGCCAAAGAACAGGAGGGGTGTGGACATAAACGGAATAGAACAGCAGCGGCCCAATGTGCCATCAAAACATTCCAAGTGTCTGAAAATATTTTTGTGATGGTAAAATATAAAATAAAAATAGTTTTCCCCTTGCTCTTATTCTAACAACTAAAAATCAAGTGCTTAATGTCTTTAATTATTTGTTTCATATTTGTACTCATAAAAACAAGTGTAACATGCATAAATGAACAAATAAATTAAGAGCAGCTAAATCATGGTAAAAAAACAGTGCATTGGGCTGAAAATGTAAAAAAAATTTTGAAAACGTATAAAAACAGTGCCATTTATGGAATCACATACTGAATGCTAGAGCCTTTAAAACAATTCAAATTTCTTTGGTAATTAAGATTTTCAAAAAAATTACAATTTGTGAAGAGTTGTTCAAATTAAGATAAACATAATTTTGTTGATATAAGAAGACGTTATAAATCGATACTCTATAATCTGTTTTGGATTTTCAAATTAATATTGTTATTTAATATGAAACTATATTCGCTTTATAAAACATTGGCGACTTTTTTAATGGATGTATACTGTATTCTGATCAAAATTGGCACCAACAACAAGTGCAGTCAGTGCGCGAGCAGTGCAGTAGCAGCGCTGCCGACGTCGGCAGAATAGCAACAGATGGCCGAATGCCAGGCACACACAGATACACACACACACACACACACACACACACACAGAACGTGAGAAATGTGCAAGAATAATAAGAAGAAGAAGCAAAAGGAATGAGAAAATTTTGTGTTGTTTATTTTTACACGTACAAAATTAAAATGGGTTAATAGTGGGAAATGTGTGCGCTTTTCTTTCGGCCCTCTCTCCGTATCCCCCTCTCACTCTTTCGCACTAACGCCCTCTCTTTCGCAGCAAGTGGTTCAGGTACAGTGTTAGAAAAATATAAAAAATTTCAGAGGCAAAGCGGTAATATCACAAAAACCAGTTTGACCGGATGGTCAAGCACGCTGAGAATTTTAACCAAAACGAAATGGAAACAAATTATAGGAAAAAAAGGAATGAACTCAAGCTATATGTGCCGGCAAAGCATTACGTAATTTTACGGGACAATTTTTAACAAATTTTCCCTGAATTTATACCGAATTTTTTTAGGAGTTAAGAAATATTTTCTTTTGGGCGCCAAAAGTAAAGTAAATATTACAAGAAGTAAATGATAAAATCCATTTTATTGGCCAACGGAAAATTTAATAAATATAATAATAATCCGCAAAATTTACTAAATAAAGCCAAAATAATACCATAAGTCTCAATTAAATAAATCGAAAGTCTCTCGACATTTTGTAATTGCAAAATAGTTGCGGACTTGTGAAAGATATATATTACAAAGCAATACAGTGTGGGTAGTAAACGTAAATTACTGGCCAATTTTCGTATTTTATCTTAGGCATGTAATAATGATAAATTACAGCCATTTTTCTCTCTCATTTTTAATTCATAAGTATTGGTTATGCTCGTTGGTTTGTGTTGGTTTCAACTGTACAGAGAAAAATATATTATATAGTCATGCTATTACAACTACAACTTTAAAAATATTGGTAAAGCTGCTTTAAAGTTCGATTTGTTGTTATAGCGGTGCAAATATAAAAAAAAGTTTGTATTTTAGAACATTTTAATTTGTGAATGAAATTATTATACAACGTATGGGTCAAAACATAAATTTAATTAGGCTTTTAAATATTTTTTACAAAATATTAGTCTTCGAAAATGTGTAATAATAAATAAAATAATGTACAATCATTTCATAATGTTATATTTACTGTCACATAATTTTATTTTTTTTAGTTGCGGTGTATAAAATCTGAAATTAGGCCGCATAAATTATAATCATATTGGACTTTTTTCTGTGCTTGCATTACATCAGTGGCACGCTTAATTTTCTATTTTTTTCCTATCTGGGTTTTTTTTTTGTGTGGTGCATTCTATCTATATATCCACATCTATATCTATCTATACGCCTCTGTGATTCGGCCTGACATACTTTTATTGTTGTCATTGGCCGATGTCTGGTGTCGCTATTTAAACTTTTTCTGTTGCTACTTCGTTGATGATGTTGCCGCTGTGTATATTTTTGCTATTGCTGTTGCTGTTGCTGCAGCAAATGCATAACGAAATGCGTGCACAGTTATTTTTAGATAGCAACGTAAAGCGATTCAATGATTATGATTTAATGATAAACGATTCGGATGATAATGATTATGCTGTTAGGTTTTTTTTTTACCCGTTGCACCCACATTTTGAGGGTAGAGAAATGTTTTTCCTGGCTTTATAAGGAAAATATTTCATAGTTCGGAAAAATGTATTTATAACTGTTTATAGAATTTTACTGCACATAAAAATGCGTGATTCACATAGTGAAACCAATTTACGAAATTGAGTGTTTCTGCCTTTCTTGCCAATGTTTATCTAACTTTTAGAAATTTATTTTATATGGTTTTAGCTAATTTAAGACTTCAAGATTGTAAAATGAGTCAGATTCTCGAAGTGGGTATTTCAATTGATTGCATTTAATATTAAGTGCAGACACATCTGGTCGGTGGATAGAAACAGAACCAACTGACGCATCGAGAGATGATTAATCCGAATGGATATAAAATCAACAGAGATTAAACAATGAAAAATAAGCAACATGAAATTAAAAACGTGTTTCCTAATCATTTATCATTCGTTTTGTGTTACAAATTTTCCCCTGAGGCAAGTCTACGATTATATCTGCGTATTACTTTCCCTTTTTCATTGTCTTCTTTTCTTTCAAATGGAACTATTTCCATGTGGTTTGTGCCTCGCCTTTTCTTTTCTTTTAAGTTGCAGTCGAGGAAGTTAAGCAGTTCAATTGAACCGGGTTAGAGCTCAGTTATTTAAGCCTCTCAATTTTTCTCTACACATTTTGAACATGTGAAATAAAAATAAATGTTTTTTAATCTGCCCTTGAATTTTAAAGAGTTTGGGCACAGCTTTGAAAAGAAAATGAAAAAAAAAAAACTTACGCTGTTTGATTTTCAAAAGTTGTTTGCTTGAACTTTGATGAAAACAAGTTTTGTGAGTTTATTTTTATGCATGTGTGGGAGCCATGATAATCATATTAACTTTAAAACAGACAAATACTTGGGTTTTCTTTTGTTTAATACTTTGAAAAATGATACAAAACTCAAGCAAAGCTTTAAGGTTACGCTTATTTTATGCACAGCCCTAATTCTTTTTTCATCGTAAGGAAAATTTTATTACAAAATTTTTTGGACAACCCTTTTTTTTACTTCATAATTTTGAAACCATACCATATATTTTTAACTTGTATTTTTTTTCGTAGGTTTTTCGCCTAGAAGAAGGCAAATAAAAAGTAATCCTTGTGACCCAGAATATTTCGCATACGCAGTGAAGGACGCCAACAGCTGCCAGCTGCTGAAAGATAAAATAAGATAAATTTATGGAAAAAGGAGTCGAGTTGAAGGCTCATTGATTTTTCACACCACGTTACACAAAGTCCTTCAAAAGCTGTCGCTACTAGTTCATGTCCTTGAATGTTATTTTTCTGCGCTCCAATCCACTTGGAACACCCTCCCTTACATTTTCCATCTCCCCCTCATTAATTTTGTTTTTAAGCTTCATGTTTCCCTAATGATTTTGTCTCGTCAGTTTGGCGCCAACTTTGCTACTGTGCCACCCCCGAAAAAAGTAAAATCAAGGGAAAAGGGGAACAAAATATAGGAAAAAACTGCAACTGAACAATTCAGTTGTTAAGTAGTCCGATTAAAATCCGGAACTTGCAACCCCAAAGAGATGGAGTCATCAAATGTCTGGAATAAAAGTCCGCAAAAACAGTAAATACTTTTTAAGATGATCAATAAGTCCTTGTTGGAAGACAATATGTACAAAGATCAATGTTGTTGAATAGTTGTTTTACCTTTTGAAATAATTGGCTGAAATTAATAAAAAAAAATACTGCCAATTTAAAACAAGTAAAGAGCTAAAATTGTATAATAATACATTTGCAAGAATTTCAAGTCATCCAAGCTTGACTGTACTTCCCGTTTGGTGTCGCTCCCCTTCGAAGACATGATTCATGCGAATCAATCAAACTTTTTGGGCACAGGACAAACAGAGGATGAGGGGTTAAAGGTTATAGTGGGCTGTGGGCGGTGGGAGTTAACTGATGACGACGTTCTGGTGTTGTTGTCTCGGCTTGCCATTTTGTCATTTATTCGGCTTCTATGCCCGTCTCGCTTCCGCTCGCTTTCCCCCTTATTTTGGGCTATTGCGCATATGAAGAATTAACGAAGAATCGGGGAAAGAGGAAGAAGCGTAAGCAAATCGGAGGGAGTATCTTGTGGCATATTTAATGCAGCCAAATTGAAGAAAATCGATGAACGGCGAAAGCGGAAAAAATAAGGCTAAAAGAGTAATAAGAGTAGGGCTTCCTATATCAATTGTATTTCTTGGGAGGGTGGAAAGAAAATGAAGATATTACTTACTTATCGAATACAATATGACTCACTGTTAGATGTTATAAAATAGGTATTTTTTAATGCATTTAGTAGATTATATTATATTTATTTATATCAAGCTTGTTAATTACTGTTAACAACGCCTTATGATCAGGAAAGCAAACTTGTCCGAATTAAACATCACAAAATTTAAAAATACATGTTAAAAGATTAAAACAAAAACTTTAACAAAAAAGCAAACATTAAGTTCTTATATGATCAAACCAAAACTCACAAAACCATAGAGAACATTAAACATGGCTGAAATGAAACCATCAAAAATCCCCATATAATGAACTCTAAAGATCTCGAGATCTGCGCCATTTCGACATTATTCTGCAGTCGAAATTCCCCTCACCATAAAATAAATCATAAAAACTTGCACTCAGATCTCTGGTCAAAGATTATTGTCAAGTAAAGCCTGTGCTCAAAAAGTTAAGAACTTTTTTTTGTAGCTTTTACTAAAGTTTTCTCACGTTGCGTATTGCATTCATGATCATGATTCCTCATTCCTGCTTTCATGCCCGCCTTCTTGTGTTCTTTTGCCGACGACTTCTAACGGTGGCTCGAGCGCTCTTTAACCCTTTTATGTTTTTGTGGACCCAAAAGAGGGGCAAAAAAGCATTACGCACATAACAATTACGAACGGAATGAGTAGTTTCAGGGTTTCTTCTTCGGGCTTCGTGACTTTAATGACGTTGCATAACGTTGGGAATTTAAATATGAAAACCCAAAATGATATCAACGTATTTTTGGACCTCGCCATTTCCGGTTCAGGTGTTAGCGTGGCCTGAACGTCTGTCCACAGGTGTCTTCTTCAAGCGTCTTCCCCATTTTCTTTTCGCACACGAATTTCCATTTGTTTAAATAAGTAAATGTTTACGTTTATTGATTCCGCTGTCAAAAACAGAAGCATCGTCTAAAATGCTATCAAAACAAAAGGCACACAGGACAAAAATGTATGGTACTATTTTAATATAGTTTAAATTTTCAAAAATTTGGTTTCAGGGAAATACAAATAAATAAAATTTTATTAAGGACAACCTGATGTGTCAAAAAAGGGAAAAATTCCACATAAACATTATTTCTCACCTCATCGATGATTTAATTACTAACATTTTCGTCTGCTAGGTCACTATAAGAAAAACCATTTTTTTAAACAAATTTTTTCCGTGGGTTTTCTTTAGCAAATATTTCATAAAAATCTGTAAAATATTTAATATATTTTATGAAAACTTTTTGAACCCAGTTTTTATATGCAATACATTTTCTCAGTGCACAGTTCTATTGCCCACGAAAGGTAACCATCGATTTGTGTGCAAAAGGGATGGCAACAGTGTTTTTGGGGGATGCCCCTTGGGCGGAAATGCTGTTGCTATCGAATTTGGGGGGCCAAAATTGTATTTAACTGGCCAACATGCATACACATATGTCAGGCATTCGGCCAAAACACGGCTTGTAAATGAAGGCATTATTCAAATTTTAATGTTGGAATTTAACCATAATATTTTTAAATAGTAAAAATAACTTGGTAGCTTGGCTATATCAGCTAAAATAACCAGCTATTTGTTCAAATTAGCTTGTATAGAAATAATTTCTTATTTGTATAAAATAAGTTAAAAAAAATATATTTTAAATTCTCCTTTCAGCTCTCATGAACGAAATAAATTTTCTTTTTTTTGCAACATTGTTCTGTGCATTTACTGAAAAACGAAAAACCCAAAACCGCCACTCATTCAACTTCCCACTGGGACAACTCCCCCTAACAACAAACTTTTAAGCCTTCCTCCAAATTCCCACACAATCCGCATCATCGTCATCATCTTTTATAGCTCGTAAAACCAAAAACGGCTTTTTAAATATGTACACCATACATACAATATTTGCAAGTCGTTAGACGACTACTCAAACTCATTCCCTTGCTAGATGTTCCGGCATCCTGTTGCAACATAGAAAAAAAAACAACCAACTTCTGGAGGAAGGAACACCATTCATTCGATTCAAGTATGTGTGTGTGCATTGGAATGCGGGTGCAACTCTTCAAGGGGATTCCCTTTTTCCATTTCCCTCCCTTCTTCTGCACAGTGGAATCAATCACTTTGATATTTCTATCTTTAATTATTTAATTAAGTCTTCAAAATGCCATAGGTGTATTGACTATTACCATTTATTTAGAAATATTATTTGAGTACATTTGTCTTGACATTTATTTGTTTATTTATTTTGGAATTTTTCCACTGTACCCGAAGCTTTGATTCTCGTCTTTGTTTCATGTCAGATGTTAAGTACAAACTTTGGTGCACCGCCATTCCCTTTGGTGGCTGTGTTTTCATTCAATTCAGTCAGTGGAGTTATGCCTGGCTAGATGAGTCATCGTCCTACCCCGTTCCCCAACTCCTGGCCATCGGACCCCATTTTGTATCCCCCTTTCTGAGACCGGCACGTGGCAACTCTTTTGCTGTTTGTTTTAGCTAAAAGCGTTTGTTGCTCCCGTCTAATCCTTTTCAATCTGGTTTTGCAGCCCTTCGCCCGTCTCTTTCGCTTTGCGAATCAATAGAAAAGGAGTTTCTCTATCCACACAGAGAAAAAATCCTCATATTATACCATATCATATTGTATAATATTTTAATATTGAACTATTTAGCAACTCTATAATCCATATTTTGATATAAATTTGTAATACATCATTTTCTACGCACATATCAAAATTCAGAACGATGTAATTAAAAATGTGTTAAATGTTTTAGTAATGGCCTGAACTGAAAACTCTGTAATAGTCTTTCTGGAAGGTACGTTTTTCTAATATATCAATATATAGATGGAAACTTTTCAAGACATTTTTCTAATAAAAGTATTGCAATTCAAATACAAAATCCTCTCTGTACATAGTTATCAACCCTTTTAGCTCTTAATGTGCTGTAATTGCAGTTGAAAACGCATTGAAAGACACACAACTGACATTTGACATCGTTGATATGATGAGCCAAATCAAAAGTCAGTGGGAAACACGAGTTATATATAGGGTGTCCACTTGAACTTGAGCAACCTCGACGAAATAAAACAGAACTGAAAAATTGCTGCCGATCGCCTCTAGCTAAATTTGTCTGACTCTGACTTGATGATTGCCTCAATGTTCCGGTGATTCAGTCGGTGCCCCAATGTTTGTCTTCATTTTCAATGCTGCTGCGTGTCTGTTGTAATTTTACTTTATTTCATTTGCTGTAATTTTCGGCAGATGGAAAAAGATATTGGGCAATCCACAGAAGGGCACGACAATGTCAATTCTTCTTATTTTGTTTTATCCGTATGCTTGATTGAAAGAAAGTCAGCAATAAGCACGAACAATTTGCTTACATGATATCAGAGTGTTTTATTTAAAATATTTTAGTTAGTTTTAAACGTTTCGTGTATTACATTTATACAGACTTAGACATAAAATATCAGTTAATAAATACATTTCTAAGTTCTAAAATTTGTTTTATTTATAAAATGATTTTTTTGAAATTACCTAACATCCTGATTTCGTATGTAGGAAGTATATCATTTTTCGTGGAACAACCCAATTTGTCACAAAGAAAAAAAAACGGAGTGCTTTAGTTAAGTTTATTAGAGTAGACATTTTGGGGTGGAACTCTCGATTTCCCAGTTAGTTGTTTCCTTTGTCCCTGGGGTCGTGGTCGCACCTAATTTTCATTCTGCCTGGCTCTCGAGCACATCCATCAACTGTTGCCATGCCAGGGGTCACAGGTCGGGTGTCACCTGCTCCTCCGGCTCCTTTTCCTCATTTTCGTTTTCCGGCTGCTTCTTTTTGGGACTTCCATCGATTGTGCAATGTCCTATTTTCGTGTTTCGTTTTGTTGTTATAGTGTGTTGATACCTTGGAGACGCTTCCGCTTTCCTCACTTTTCTTTCTTTTTTTTTTATAACGAAATTCAGGCAATGCTCTAAAAGAATATATAAAACTATCATTGCCTGATTCGGCAGGTGCTTTATACGTTTTTTTAACAGAGAAAAGAAAGGAAAAATACATTTTTGAGAGTTCAAAGCACGCGGATGCAACAATACAATTAGGTTGCATACAATTTATTTCGTGCCTGTTCCAGTTGTAGAAGTTTTAGTTTAGTGTCTTTCGGTGTCATTGCACGTTTGACATGCACAAAATGTCAACAACGATGACGATGATTCTTGCGAATTTCAATTCCATTTGTTGTTTCCCTGTCTTCATTTTCCCTACCCTCTTCAGTTGGATTTCCCGAATCAGTATTAGCCGAAAAAGCTTTCTGCTGTTCTGCCCGCGGCTCAAAAACGGACTTTGGTCCTTGGGCCAACCCTTGTCAGCAGCTCCTCTATTTCCACTCGGTTTCCTCCTCGTCCGCTCAAAACCCGGAGGCCATTTAAAGTTCTGTTGCCATTTGGCCGCCGACAAAATTCACGGAATTAATTCGGATAGAGAACCAAGCCAAAAGGCAATGTACCCTAAAGTCGCATGGGAATATGAAAAACGTGACTAATTTGGGTAATGAAATACAAGAAATGCCTAATTAATTTAAATGTTCTCTGTGACGTGCTAGGGGAGCCATAAAAAAATATATAAATTAAAACAAATGTCGGTATTTGTAGGGAGCTGCAAATTAATTTACTAAAACCATTGTTAGGAATAAAAACGTTAAATAAATATTTGTTTCAAAAGTAATAATTTTAAAATAATTTAATTTATTCATTATCTACTTTTATTTCCAGACTTGCTCTTCATAGTAATTATATCTTGAAATCCGAAGAAATTACATTGTTTTTTATTAAACAGAAATGTATGTCTTAATGGGATATTTCCGAAGTGAGGTGCTCACTTACCTTGTTAGATCAATATTTTTTGATGGCTAATAAATACGCCGCCGCCTTAACCTGTTGCTTAGGGTATAATTATACGCGGCTAAGTGCAGGATGCGGCTCCCTAAGACCTAATACTCATTTTGGCCCCTTCTTGCCGCTTTTGTTTAACTTTGGTCTGACCCCCCCCCCCCCCACACACCACTCTGTCCAGTGTCTCGCCGTCTCCCCCACTTTCTTCCGGGCCCCTCTTGTCCCCGTCTTCCCCTCTTTCAAAGCTCTTCCCTTCAGCTAAAAGCGGTTTTGGCTTTGGCTTTGGCTTGGCTTGGCTCTTTTGCTTTTACTTCATGCCATCGCAAGCCCACAGTGGCGGTCATAATTAAAGAACCTATGGTGAAAATCCTTAAATAAATCATAAACAACCAAGTTCACTAAAATGAAAGCAATCAAAATAAGTTTACACAAATCTTCTTTTAAAAATTAAATTGAAAAAAATTGTAACAAAACAAAAGTGGTCAGAAAAAGAAAAAAGAACAGACATAATAATTTCATTACATAATTTTCATTTATATTTTATTGCGAGTGAAAAACTTTAAAGTGCTTTATGCAACAGTTCACAACAAATTTTAAAGTGAGCCTATTTACTTATGCTAAAATTAAAAAAAAGCTACCAAAAGAAATTTTCGACTCCTAGTTAAATGCATGTATGTGTATGTCTGCTATGAAAATGTATGGAGGTATATATATATAACTGGGTTATACATGTATATATATCCCCCCCCCCCCCCCCCCCCCTCTTATGTGTCCACTTCCCTTCGTCTGTGAGCGTGGAAAAAGTATGCTACGGCATTCTGTTATTTTGCAACCCCAAAAAAGTAATGCCGAGCAAGAGCGGGCCCAACCGCCAAGCCCCACCCACAATTATGCAAAGCAGCGTGTGTGTGTGTGTGTGTGTGTTTTGGCCGGGCTGATGAGTCATCAGCAGCCATGTTCTGGCACTTCTTGGCGCGTTTTCCATACAGATTTCTATCGCTGAAGGGCCCGGCAAAAAACAGTGGCTGGCAAAAGCAGCTGAGGAAAATGCTAGGGGCTTGGGAAAAGCAAGGGGGTTGCACTGGCGAAGGACTGCGAAGAAGTTAAGTGAAGCCAAGTCAACCCTAAAACTATCAGTGCACTTTGGGGTTAAGTGGTGTCGAGCTGGGAAAAGAAGTAAAATAAAGGAGCTCTACCACCAAGCAGCTGCTTAAAAAAAGGATATGTAAACAACATATAGAAAAGACGAACGGCGGATAAAGAAGCTTGAAACATTAAAAATATATAGAAATTTAACTTAAAACTACCTTCTACTAGTAAAAGTTGCATTGAAAGTATACATAGTGAAACAATAAAAATAAAATATTTTCTTACTTTAAAATTGTTTTGTTCATACTTTCCATTTTGAACCATTTATGTTATAAACCATATTTAATTTTAAATTACATTTTTTTTTTAGTTAACATGCCTCTTAGAAAGCGAGATACCCTTTGAAAAAATCATAAGAACAAATGCAGAAATCGTTCAACTTGCAAATGGGCGTATTCCTGGGGGCGTGACTGTGTGGGCGTCGATAAGGCGTGGCCGAGCAGCTGTTGTCTGGCCATTTAGTTGTTGTCTTTGGCAACCGTTGCAGGTGACCGCTCCGCTGGCAGCGGTATAAAAGTAAAGGCAATGCCAATGTTTTGATGGTGTCGAGCGATGGCAACAGACGCCGTGCTTAACCGCTTGACTGCCTCTCCACTATCCTGGTATTTTGGTATTCCGGTATTCTGGTATCCTTCTACTCTTTTATCCTTTGCCATCCACCTTTTCAGCCACTTGGCCATTTGGCCGGCAATTTATTGACCCGCCGACCAGTTTGTTTGCCTGGTGTATAGTTTGCAGTTTGGCGGGGGTGCGATGGCTTAATGTGTCATTGGTTACTGCTTTTAGACTGTTTTCAGTGGGGGTTTCCTTCCCACCTTCGATGCACGTGGCCTGATATGGAAATCCTGGTATTTCGCTGTCTCATTGGCTCACTTTTTGACCCCGGAAAAAGGATTGGCCAGGGGTTGCAATTCACTTTTCATTGCCACAAATTAACTGGTGTTTATGAGAAGGCTGGCAACTGAATTAAATTGACATTGATAAATTAATAAAACTATTAATAACTAATATAACTTAGTTACTATATTTCATAGCTTTTAATTAATTTAATAAATGTTCTTTTAGGGAATTTTGTAATCTCAAAGATGAGTGCTTGATCTAAAAAAGCAGGGAGTCGTAATATTATTAATTAACACACAATAAATGTAAACTTTCACATTTCTTTACGATTTTTTGAAGTTCTGTGACAAAGCCTTTAAACTTTTAATGAAATAAATTTAAATTCAACTCGATAACAAAAAATTATATAGAATTTTCGTTATATTCCGAGCACTTTTAATTGGAACACCGAACCAATTAAGAGCTATCTTCATAATCAGCATACCGCATCCTATGAAATCAGTTGAGTCACTTTGAATGCAGTTCAACAAACCCACCGATCCCCCCTCGCCACTCCAGATGCAGCAGAGTTCTCTTCACAGTTCAACTTACAACACTTAAAAACAATTCAAATGATTGACCTATTGCATGACCCGTCGTCAAGACCGAACCCAAAAAGATCCGATGAAAAGTGCTGAGAAGGGGGATACTTTGGAAAATACTGCTCAAGTATGGCAAACAAAAAAAAAAGAAAAAAACAGAAATAAAAAAAGATGCTTAACAAGCTCAAGCAGCGCGGCTTGTTCACATAATTGACTCGAACTTTTGAGTTTTGTGTATACAAAAGTCTACAACTATTTACAATTGCGGTAGAAATAATAGTAGGCTCTTCAGAAACTATAATTTAAATAGAAACTAAAAATGCCTGGTATTAATTAACATCCAATTATATTTCCATTACAATTTAAAGTTTGTTAGATGTTAAGTGGCGGATATACATATATATAAATGAAATATAAACAAATACATTTGATAGCTTTAAATACCTTTATTAAATAAAAACCAGAAATGAGCCATACAAATATGTATTTTATAGTTTTGTGAAAAATATTATTCAAAGACCGCCAGTTATTCTTCCCCCAATATCCATATATCTATATCATTTATAGAGATTAACGGCTGGCATAGTTACAGAACGGGATAAAAGAAGCCAGATAAAAACTTAAACAACATATCAGCAAAAACTGGGTTCAGCTCGTTGACTTCCTTTTGCCGCTTAATTGCAATTACTTGAGACATGAAACAAGCAAAAATCTGCCATCCCCTCAATATCCCTTCCCCCGATTACTACTCACTTCAATCAACATTTTTTGCAATTGGAAATTAAGCAAGTTGTCATAATTTGTGCAAAAAAAAATGTCTTAATTTTCTTCTTTGCTCGCCGCTTTGCGAAATCTTGATTAAGCTAAATTAAATGTGGAAATTAAGTTGTTAGAGAGTCTAGGTCTTAATGAGTCGAATGCCAGTGAGGAAATGCGGAAAACTGTCGAGTGACTAATGGAAAGAGGCGGGAAATGGGACTTACATATGTTCGAATAAACAATTAAGAGAATTAGATAATCCCACCGGCTGAGGCAATTAATTGTTATGATCTGAAAACTATAGCCTCTTAAATACTCAGCTTGGTAATTAAAAGTAAATTATATTTATGGCTTAATCATTTGATTGAGTCTACTCGTTAGCAACTGTGAAATCAGTACGTCAGAATGAAGTTATTAATTCACGTTCGAAAAAGTCAAAATTTTATGTTGAACTTAATGCACAAAAATTGTAAGCGTTTATAAGTAAACAACTACTAGAAAAAAATGCAAAGCTAAAAAAAAAAAAACTAATCATTAATTTTTGCAATAATAGATAGTTATAATGTTAAAAATATTGTTTTTATTTGAAACGAAACATTGTTTTTATTGTTTTGAAATACATTTTTTTTACCAATACTGTAATCGAAGTAGTTATATTGATTGTAACAATAACCGAAACCGATATTTGTTTCGGTTCTAATCCCCGATTTAGATATTAAGCTGTAAATATCAATACATCAATGTAAGCGTTATGGGTCCAAAATCGTAATACTATTTGCTGACACAATCCTCTCTCTGTTTTTGTCCCATTACAGATATAGTTGGATCAAGAACGGCAAAAAGTTCGACTGGCAGGCCTACGACAACCGAATGCTGCGGCAGCCTGGCCGTGGAACCCTGGTGATCACTATACCCAAGGACGAGGATCGCGGCCACTACCAGTGCTTCGCGTCCAACGAGTTCGGAACGGCCACCTCGAACTCAGTGTATGTGCGCAAGGCGGAGCTGAATGCCTTCAAGGATGAGCCGGCCAAGACCCTAGAGGCCGTGGAGGGTGAGCCCTTCATGCTAAAGTGTGCCGCTCCGGACGGTTTCCCCAGTCCCACGGTCAACTGGATGATTCAAGAGTCCAT
Organism: Drosophila gunungcola; assembly: GCF_025200985.1. Classification (NCBI taxonomy): domain Eukaryota; kingdom Metazoa; phylum Arthropoda; class Insecta; order Diptera; family Drosophilidae; genus Drosophila; species Drosophila gunungcola. The sequence continues at coordinate 153,653 of NW_026453241.1, forward strand.
CGATGGCAGCATAAAGTCGATCAACAACTCCCGCATGACCTTGGATCCCGAGGGCAATCTCTGGTTCTCGAACGTGACCCGTGAGGATACCAGTTTGGACTTCTATTATGCCTGCTCGGCCACCTCGGTCTTCCGCAGCGAGTACAAGATCGGCAACAAGGTGCTCCTCGATGTCAAGCCGATGGGCGTGAGTGCCTCCCAGAACAAGCATCAGCCCATCCGGCAGTATGTGTCCCGTCGCCAGTCTTTGGCGCTGCGTGGCAAGCGAATGGAACTGTTTTGCATCTACGGTGGAACCCCGCTGCCGCAGACCGTGTGGAGCAAGGATGGCCAGCGGATACAGTGGAGCGATCGCATCACGCAAGGCCACTACGGCAAATCGCTGATCATACGGCAAACGAACTTCGACGATGCCGGAACGTATACCTGCGACGTGTCCAATGGCGTTGGCAATGCCCAGTCCTTCTCCATCATTCTGAACGTCAACTCGGTGCCGTACTTCACCAAAGAGCCCGAATTCAACACCGCCGCCGAGGACGAGGAGGTGGTCTTCGAGTGTCGGGCTGCCGGTGTGCCAGAGCCCAAGATCAGTTGGATACACAATGGCAAGCCGATCGAACAGAGTACGCCCAATCCCCGGCGAACGGTCACGGACAACACGATCAGGATCGTTAATCTGGTCAAGGGGGATACCGGCAACTACGGTTGCAACGCCACCAATTCCCTGGGCTACGTGTACAAGGATGTCTATCTGAATGTCCAGGCCGAGCCGCCAACGATCAATGTGCCTCCCTCGGATGTGTCCAGTGTGGATGGCCGCAACATCACCATCAAGTGCCGTGTGTCGGGTTCGCCCAAGCCGCTGGTCAAGTGGTTGAGAGCCAGCAATTGGCTGACCGGAGGTCGCTACAATGTCCTGGCCAATGGTGATCTGGAGATTCAGGACGTAACCTTCTCGGATGCCGGCCAGTATACGTGCTATGCGCAGAATAAGTTCGGCGAGGCACAGGCCGATGGCTCGTTGGAGGTCAAGGAGCACACCAGGATCACCCAGGAGCCGCAGAACTATGAGGTGGCCGCCGGACAATCGGCCACATTCCGCTGCAACGAGGCCCACGACGATACGCTGGAGATCGAGATCGATTGGTGGAAGGATGGACAGTCGATTGACTTCGAGGCGCAGCCGCGATTCGTGAAGACCAACGACAATTCGTTGACAATTGCCAAGACCATGGAACTGGATTCGGGCGAGTATACGTGCGTGGCCAGGACGCGATTGGATGAGGCCACGGCCAGGGCCAATTTGATTGTGCAGGATGTGCCGAATGCGCCCAAACTCACGGGCATCACCTGTCAGGCCGACAAGGCGGAGATCCAGTGGGAGCCGCAGGGAGACAATCGCTCGCCCATCCTCCACTACACCATTCAGTTCAACACCTCCTTCACGCCCGCCTCCTGGGACGCCGCCTACGAGAAGGTGCCCAACACGGACTCCTCGTTCGTGCTGCAGATGTCGCCGTGGGCGAACTACACGTTCCGTGTGATCGCCTTCAACAAGATCGGCGCCTCGCCGCCGTCGCCGCACAGCGATAGTTGCACCACCCAGCCGGAAGTGCCGTCCAAGAATCCCGACAATGTCGTCGGCCAGGGCACCGAGCCCAACAACCTGGTCATCTCGTGGACTCCCATGCCGGAGATCGAGCACAATGCCCCCAATTTCCACTATTATGTGAGCTGGAAACGCGACATCCCGGCTGCCGCCTGGGAAAACAGTAACATATACGACTGGCGGCAGAACAACATTGTGATCTCCGATCAGCCGACGTTCGTCAAGTACCAGATCAAGGTGGTGGCCATCAACGACAAGGGCGAGTCCAATACGGCTGCCCAGATAATTGAGGGCTACTCCGGTGAGGATCGTCCGCTGGACGCTCCCACCAACTTCACGATGAGACAGATCACCTCGTCGACCAGTGGCTATATGGCCTGGACGCCGGTGAGCGAGGAGTCGGTGCGGGGACACTTCAAGGGCTACAAGATCCAGACCTGGACGGAGAACGAGGGCGAGGAGGGTCTGCGGGAGATTCATGTGAAGGGGGATGCCCACAATGCCCTGGTCAGCCAGTTTAAGCCCGATTCGAAGAACTTTGCCCGCATTTTGGCCTACAACGGACGCTTCAATGGACCGCCCAGTGCCGTCATCGACTTCGACACCCCAGAGGGTGTGCCGTCGCCGGTTCAGTCACTGGACGCCTATCCCCTCGGCTCGTCGGCCTTCATGCTCCACTGGAAGAAGCCGCTGTATCCCAATGGCAAGCTCACCGGCTACAAGATCTACTACGAGGAGGTTAATGAGAGCTATGTGGGCAAGCGACGCGAACACGATCCGCACATCACCGATCCCCGGATCACGCGTATGAAGATGGCTGGTCTGAAGCCCAACACCAAGTATCGCATTTCCATCACGGCCACCACGAAAATGGGCGAGGGATCTGAGTAAGTATTGTAAAATATTATATGAAATTTCTATTTAATACTTACTTGCTCTTTATAGGCTCTACATCGAGAAGAACACGCTCAAAGACGCTATCAATGTGGCCCCGGCCACGCCCTCTTTCTCCTGGGAACAACTGCCGTCCGACAATGGACTGGCCAAATTCCGCATCAACTGGCAACCAAGTTCCGAAGGTCACCCAGGCACACACTTCTTCACCATGCACAGGTAATACTAAAATATATATATACCTATATTGTAATGCATAAAAGTAATGGAAATTTACCAACCTACTTGCGAAACCAGGATCAAGGGCGAAACCCAATGGATACGGGAGAATCAGGAAAAGAATTTGGACTACCAGGAAGTGGGCGGCTTGGATCCGGAGACAGTCTACGAGTTCCGCGTGGTCTCCGTGGATGGGCACTTCTACACGGAGAGTGCCACGCAGGAGATCGACTCTAACAGCGTGGAGGGACCGATAATGGTGGCGAACAAGACGGTGGCCAATGCAGGTTGGTTTATCGGCATGATGCTGGCCCTGGCCTTCATCATCCTGCTATTCATCATCATCTGCATCATCCGACGCAATCGGGGCGGCAAGTACGATGTCCACGATCGGGAGCTGGCCAACGGCCGGCGGGATTATCCCGAAGAAGGTGGTTTCCACGAGTACTCGCAACCGTAAGTACAGAAATACAGGACTAATTAAATTAAATCAAAAAACTATTTGATTTGGTTTCAATTAATTTCTTTAAAATGTCAAATTAAATTTATCTAAACAAGATAAATAAAATTAATAAAACAATGGCATATAACTAGATACATATATTGACATTTGCAGAAAATCAGATTTATCGTATTTACACCCTTGTAGAGGGTATTATAAAATTGGTCAGAAGTCCGTATGTTTATTTTCCTTTGTGCGAGCTCAGCTAAAATCTAGCTTAAGCCGATTATTTTCGATAACAAATCAATAATGTTTTCCAATTAAATTACAGGTTGGATAACAAGAGCGCTGGTCGCCAATCCGTGAGTTCAGCGAACAAACCCGGCGTGGGAAAGCGATACCGATTCGATGGCCGAATACGGCGATGGCGACACAGGTTAGAATCCTTCCTTTATTCCAATATATACATATATATATGTATATCGAGATATCGTAGAGTATGTCTAGTGCTCCCCCTTTTCATTATCTGATTGTCCTTGAAAACGGTAATGCTACTTTAGAATGTTATAGACTGTTCTTTCATTGTTGCTCACAGCATTGGTAAAAGTACAAATTTTTTTTTTTTATGTTTTTAATCCATTTTAGTAGTTTTTTTATGATCTCAAAATACGGTTAAAAGACAATTTTAAAATATTATTTTGAAAGCATGTTGTTCAATAAAAATGTTGTATTTTTTATTGGATAGTACAATAGATTTGTTAAGGCGCTGCATTACCGTTATTAGGATAAATCGGTGGACCAATAACAGTTACATTTCTAGGGTTAAGTCTAGCACCCCACCCCAAACTTATCATTGTGATTTTTTTATTATCTCTTGGTTGTTTCACTCTCTTGATTTCTTTGCCACATTTGTTTTTGGTTCGCATTGATGACGATTGTATGGGATGTGGTGGAAATAAAAATAAAAATGGATAAAATTATCAATGGAATATGTATATTGGATAACGATCAGCTGTGGCCACTGCCGCTGCTCGCGCCGCTGCCGCAGCCCGCAGCAAATCGACGTCGTTGCCAACGTCATCGGCAGCGTCCGCCCCACAGCAACAACAACAACTGCAACAGCAACGGCCGTCGACATCGACGTCGTCAGACGTTCCAGTTCCAATACTCTCTTCGGTCTCTCCCACTCCCACTGCCAGCAACTCCGCCACCCCCTCCGCTGCCCCGCCTTCCTACGAACTTTGCATGGCGGATTCTGAGCACCGCAAGGCCTAAAAGAGAGTGGAGCTCCTTTCTACTCTACCCTTCTCTTCCTCCCAGACCGGTTTTGTTGTTGTAATTCAATCAGTCAGGTAGCTCTTCCTTAATTAGTTCTGCGGCTCTTTTATTTCCTTGTGCTTTAAAGAGGCAGCTTCATATCATTACAGTGGTGGTCACTAAAAATGCACGATTGTCTTATGGAAATCAAAATACCTTTTGTAATTATAAAATGTCAAAAAAAAATTGTTTGCATAATGATGTAAGGTTCCAATTATCATACAAGAATTTTTGCGTATTAATAAATATTAATTTAATGTTTCTATTATCAAGTGTTTACCATTCAATAAAATCAAACTATATATGCATTTATAATACTTAAATCATTTGCAATATATATTATTCAAGATATTTAATTAAAAATAATTGTTATACAAAGGTATTGGGATTTTCATTGCCAAATCAATGGCCACCGCTGTGTTTGCAGCACAATCTTTTTTTTTTCTGCCGCTTCCAAGATGCTTCATGAAGATCAAGGCTGCTCTCTTTCGCGCTTTCCTCAAACTCCTTCCAGGCAACCGAAGAGAGCCCCTGCCGTTATAAAGCCGAAGCTTTTGCTTTCTCTTGATTGATTCATTGAACTGCACGAAGTTGACTGTTCGTTCTCTTTTATTACTAACAAATTTCGCGACTCTTGCCAGAGAGAGCCTTCATTTATTTGCTCTCTACTAGTGCAAAAAAATCGATTAAAGCTTAATTTGATCGGCGATAAAAAAAAAGATTTCAGACATTTCCCATATTTCACATGTTTTGTGTTCCTTGTTATGTGTTCTTTGTTTATATGTTTCATATGATTTATTATTTATAACTGCACCATATTTTATTTATATTATATTTGTATCATTTTTTCTTTTTTCTAAAACACCTAAATTGAAACAAACAAAACTATAACAAATCGACAACGACAACCAATATCCAGGCATGAACGAAGATGGATCCTTTATTGGCCAATATGGACGCAAAGGACTTTGATTTAATTAGTAAGCAGCGCGCCGCAACAGCAACTCAAAAAATATCGAAACCGAGCCCTTAACCCAACCCCAAATATCAACAAGACCAAACACCATCACAGCAGAAAAATAAAAACTTATGGAAATAATAAAGAAATGCTACCCAACCATGATTGGGTATTAACTAATTATCATTCGATTAAGTGCAAAAACGACCATTAATTTAAAAAAAAAAAATATATATATATATATATATATATTATATATAAAAAAGAGGTTTTATATATAAATATTACAATTTAGAATTGTGTAAAAACAAAAGCAAATCAAAACTGCCAAACAACATGAACAACAACATGAACAACAACAACAACAACAACAATAGCAACAACAACAGCGAGGATGCAGCATAAAGGCTATTAACGAAATAAAAGTCTTCATCGGAAGAAATAGTAATCGAGAAAGAAAATGCATGCGAATTAAAACAATCAAGATCGGGCAGCTACGTGTAATTTTTTTTGTTAAGAAAATTAAGAAACTATAAGAAAAATGAAGCTCGCTTTTAAAATCTCTATATTGCGCACATGTCTACCTGTCCCACTCTATCCCCTGCACTCTGTATATCTCTGTCCCGCTTTCTCCCTCTTTTTACTTGTAATGCATATATATTTATAAACATAAAGCGTAAATTAGTTATAATTTAATAATTTTTTTATAAAACAACACTCGAATGTAAAATCTCCGTTTTAGCTTGGCCGAATATCAAAAAGAAATCCTTTTAGCTTACATGGTTACTACTTTATTTAAGCCTACTGTGTGAATTTTGTTTTTATTTCTTTATTTAATTTTTTTAGTTTGTGTAATGACTTCGAATTCATTTGCTTTGTTTTTGGACAGTGAAACAATGTTGTAAAATGTAAAAACGTTTCCTTCCCGAGTTGTTTTCCGGGAACAGCAACAAAATAAGTATATTTTTTTCAATGTATTTAATATTAAAGAATGAATGAAGAGAACAGCATAATTATATGAAAATATAATTTTTTTTATATATGTATGATGTACTTTCGCATATTGAATTAGAAAGAAAACAAATAAAATAAAGAAAACCGAATAATAAACAACGACAATTGTGTAGACTTTGAAATTATTTGAAATTGGCGTTGACCGAAATCACGGTATATAAAAATGCATGCTTGTTTTAAAACTTTTAGATTTTTGGAGATTATAAATTGTATAGCGCTTAATAGATTTTATTTTCACAATCTTCTGTACGTCATTGAGTTTTGGTTAAACCGAATTCGTTTACGTTTTTATTTTCTTTGGCTAATCATCATTTTGAGCTGACATATTTGCAAGGTAAAGTTGAGTATATTTTCAATAATAATTTTTTAATAAATACTTATTTGTATTTGTAGTTTGCTTGCCAAAGTAGTTTTAGATTAACCAACTCCCTTCGGCTTCTACCCAACCCAAGATAAAAATGATAACAAAACTAACTAAGTTCAAAATAACTTTTAATAATACAAATCGCGATTACAACGAAAGCAAAACTGCACTGGTGTTGGTTGTGGTTAACATGAGTAAAAATAGTATTACTAACACAGAAAAGACCCAATTTTATGTTGTTTTCATAACATAACATTTGGCACCAGCTTTTATAAAACATAAGTTTAATGGAAGTGCCACTGAAATATTTAAAATAATATATTTTAATCCGCAAATTACCATGAATTAGAAAAATCATAATACTGCGCCTTTCCGATATCTTTATTATTGTAAAACTACAAATTGTTGAATTATTGTATTTTTATTTTCGAAAACATTCTTGCCCTTTATTTGAAAATTAATAATAACAATATCAAATAATAATATCAATATCAATATTATATTAATTCAAGGATTACAAACCTTTTAAGATTTCTCTGACACCCTCCAACAATTCAAAACCCTTAGAAACGATACTATGAAACATGCTAATATGAAGAATTGGTGCAACTATGTAAAATTAATGGTAATTAATTTTGAAAATTTCTTTTTCACCCAGGACAATTCACTGAGGACGGCTCCTTCATCGGTCAGTATGTTCCTGGAAAGCTTCAGCCGCCGGTTAGTCCACAGCCCCTGAACAATTCCGCTGCGGCGCATCAGGCGGCGCCAACCGCTGGAGGATCGGGAAGCGGATCGGCAGCGGCCGGAGCATCGGGATCAGCGTCCGCCGGAGCTGCAGCCGGAGGAGCCTCTGCCAGCAATGGAGGAGCTGCAGCCGGAGCCGTGGCCACCTACGTCTAAGAGGCGTGGCTGGGATTCATTTGCCCCTTGTTCTCCTGGTTTTCTTCAAACGATTTAAATGCCCCTTAAACCAAATACTTTGTGTAATTCTATGTGTAAAACGAAAACTGCTTTAAGTGTCTGCAAAAAAAAGAAACAAAATTATAAATAACAAAAAAGAAAAAACATAAAACCAAAAGAAAACAATTGTAAAGTGATGGAAATCTCGCATGAATTTAAAGCATATAATTTTGCTTCTTTTGGCTTATAAATTTATTATAGCAAACAGTAAAACGCCTTTTCAAAAACAAAAACTTTTGTGTAAGCTTAAAAAAAAAAAAAAAGAAACCAAAAACGAATGTAACGTTGAGAAATGTATGAAGAAGGAAAAGAACAATTAATGACGATGTCTGTTTGTGTAATAATTTTTTTTGTCGAAATACCTTTAGTTGTTAGTGGCACAAGGATATATATCTACATGGAAATCGAGTCGAGTTTTGTAAACCAAAGAGGGATTGAAAGGAAATGAATGCAATAGCGACAGATATAACGATTCCAGTCTAATCTAAACTAAGACTTGTTCAAAATGTACAAAACAGAAGGCTTAAATAAGAACCATCAAGCAGCTTCGATCAATGATTGACTGAATTGCAAAGATAATGCCTTGACTATTTTGCAATCAATTATATTAGTACAGAACTGCTTGTTAGTCTATAACTAACCAAATATCGATGTGTTCAATTAGCAGCAAGTCAAATTTTCAAATTGACCTCGTTTACTTCTTGCCACAATCAAAGACTTAACGGCAGAGCAGATTTTCGAACGCCAGTTCAAGTAATCCAGGCGAAGCAGAAGTAATATATATTCCCTTCGTCGTCGGCAATTCATATATTTAAGTTCCGATTTTCGTCCATAGTCTAATGCAATTTTTCGCGTATAGTGTTTAAACAGAATCCTTTCATTTTGTCCATTAATTCTTTAAGTAAAGCAAATTAGTTAATTAACAAATTAGTTGGCCCACTTTTACGAGTCGGTCATTGTAACCTAATATAATATGCAGCTAAATACCTATAATTGTTCCATATGGTACTCCCTCTTAAAGAAAATGTTAAAACCCGTGAGATGCAGGTTGCGTCTCTGGTTTCCACTTAATCCAGATATCTGTAATAATAATAATGTATTCATATTTTTTTTGTACTAATAACACACCAAGTGGCATTAGAGTCTAAACAAACACAATAAAACAAAATAAACACAAAAAAAACACACTTTTTGTTTTTTAAAAACCTTTGCCGCTTTAAGAGTCTAAACAAACACAATAAAACAAAATAAACACAAAAAAACACACTTTTTGTTTTTTAAAAACCTTGCCGCTTTAAGAGAAGCGATGCTTTGAATTTTTTAAAAAACTCGATCCGAATATGTCAACTAATATATTTGAACTTGTTAGTTTACACACAATGCTTTAATCGACACCCGAAAAAAACACAATTCCAGAACGGACTTTATTTGAATCGGTTCAGTTTTATTTGCGAATTAGGCAGTATATTAAGTAAATTAGGTGGATAAATAAGCTTACGATTATTTGGTCTTTAACGAACATACAGGGTTGCTTAGTCAAATTTTGCATAGATTTAAAAATGAAAAAAAGAGGAGGCGTGTAATTTGATAACTCATATTTTGTGCACTGCGTTCTGTTTGTTGTTATATTAATTAGCTATTTGTAATGAACTATAACCCCCGGCTTCAGCATAGTTTTCAATCAGATCGAATCGAATCGAATACCCAACACCCAATACCAAGACCTCCCCAAAAACCGAACCCACACAAAAATTGGGAGACAACCGAACGATCCACATACAATTCACCTGCACCACGCATATCCCAACGATTGATATAACAGATATACGAAGAGGAAGTAGAGCGAAGGGAAGTAGGAAACTAGATCAGAAAGGACATGGAAGGACAACAAGACAAAGGAACTACATAAAACAATACAAAAAAAACTTGCTATACAAACGTATATATGGATATATGATATATAATATATATATTTACAGTATAGAGGACAACGATCTAAATCTAATGTTCACGAGAAAGCGATATATATATATATATATATATATATATATATATATAAATATATATATACACAAAACATATAGAGAGATTTATAAGATTTTGCATAGATATTGTGATTTCCCAAAATAAAAACTCAACATAGTCAATAACAATGTGGAAAACCGAAAAACCAAAAGTAAACCAATTAAACTAAACTAATATTTCCTCTTTTGTCGTACGAAAAACAAACTAAAGTGTTCATCAGTGGAATTATCGAAATAATCGTTCGTCTTCGATGACAGAGCCAGAAAAAGCGATAGCGATAACGGCATCGATAGCGATAGTGAGAGAACCACAACAACAACAACAAATGCACTGCCTGTGTCTGGTTCTATTTTACATTATAACATAACATTACATAAACATTTACACACTTTAATAAGCGCAAGTCAACACCATGCAAAACATTTTTGAAACTAATAAAGGTAATTTGCACAATACTGTGATTCCTAGCATGAAACAAAAAAGACACGCTGAACAATTAACGATTAGCGATAAGCGATTAATAATCGGCTTTTGAGTGTTTTTGTGGTTCGGAAACTAATGTGTTTTTATTGTATATTTTTCACAGCATTATTGAACATGTTTACAACAAGAACTACTTATCTAACCACTCAGTAATATCCAACTTGAACAATTTACTTGCATATGATTATAACAATTATTATTGCTAACCAACGGCCTATAAACAAATTAAATATTATGCAGAACGAAATCGAAAACAAATGAAAAAAAAAAACACAAGAATACAAAGTACTTTTTTAAAATGAGTTTTTAGCGAATCAAATGTAAACTTAAGATTAACAAATTCATATATAACAAACAAGCAGCAGAAAAGCAGCGTCTATAAAACCACAACCAGATCAGAACAAGCTGAAGAAAATTTTTGCCCAGGAAAATCAAAACGAGCAAACGGAGAAAATGCTATATTAAAAGATCAGAAATCGTGTAAGCTGTAAAACCTATAATGAGAAATAAACTATAGAAACTATATAAAAGACAAAAGTGTTGGTGTTGTATTTGATTTGTTTACTTTATGATTTAATTAAATTCACTTATGGATTAAAGGATTTCGAATTATTGAAATTAAGAAAATCATTTCAGAACCGGAAACTTAATCTTCCATTTACCTTACCCCACACATACCAATTTCTCATTAATACTCCCTTCGTTTAAAATTGAAGTAATATTTGGATTTATTATTTTACAAAATGTTTTTTCTCGTAAATTGTTTGTTATTTGAACTGGAAAAGTACATGTTACACAGCTGATGCTTTACACAATTTACCCAACGAATATCTTAGACCAGAAATTTAGCCAACAATTGCTAATCCCCCCAGTTCGTCTGCTCCTGCAGCGGCTGTGTGGCCTTGTCAGCTTTTCACTCCGCTCCTCCGCCGCCGGCGCCGTCCACTCGCACATGCATCGGCCAGCTCCGACTCCAGATCCCGGGGCAGTGTCGCCTTGAGGTCCGCATCCACAGCGCATACTCCAGCTAGCCCATCCTGGCGCGAGTCAGGCTAAATGCCCCGCCTGACTGGTTTCGGCGCGAACAGCACCTTGGCCGGCTTGCAGAGCTCCAGTTCGCTGCCGGGACGAACGGCCAGGCACAGCTGGATCTCCACCAGCGACGACTCCGTCCAAACGCTGTGCGACAGCAGGATGGTGGTGCGCAGGCGCACGTTCGTCTCGTGCTCCCCCTGCTCCGTCATGATGGGCTTGAAGTCGCTGCGCTTCGGGACCACCGTGTGCATGTGCTGGTCCGGATACTTGATCTTGATTCTCATGTCCGCCATTTGCGACTCCAGCAGATTGTCGATCTCGGCCACAAAGGGAACGGCCGCTATCAGGCCCGCCGTGACCTTGATCACATTGTCCTGCGACTGCAGCGGGCATGGCTCCAGGATGTTGGCCACACAGCGTCGGATTTTGTCATTGGCCGGCGGCAGTGCCAGCGGCGGAGCCTGTTGTACCAAGGGCAGAATCTCGCGGAAGACGCGACCCGGCTTGGGATCCGATATGCCATCCAGTTTGCTCAGCAGCTGGCGCGTGAAGCTATCCGGCTGGGCATCGGTGCCACCGGCTGGCTCCTTCTTCGCCTTCTCGGGCTCCAGCAATGGCAAAGCTCCCGCCGGCGCCTTCTCCTCCTCCTCCCTGGTGTTCGCCCGTATGAACTCGCTGATATCGCCGGCCGTTTGCAGGAGCATCTGGCAGGGACCCAGGGCGCTTTGCGAGCGATCCCTGACCACCAGGACCAAGTGCAGGGCGCAGGCACGCAATCGCAGCTGCTTCACTTGCAGGATGTCGCCGTAGTTGAGACCGGAGAACGTGTGCTGCAGCTTGAGGCAGTTGCGGATGAGTGCCGCCAGGGATTCCTTCAGGGGAATGCGGCTCCTTTGCGTGCTGGCGCAGCGCTGCATCTGCTCGATCTGGATTTGGGCCGCCAGGAAGGTCTCCAGGAAGTTCGAGGTGCCGTACATTCCGGCATCGATGGCTCCCAATCGCTAAAATTTATGAAAACATAAGATCAATAATAATAATAATAATCACTGAGGGGACTTGGAAACTAGAGTTGGGTTGCTCATGAATGATCAAACAAAAAAGAGTTGTTAGCGAACTGAACATGTTCACAATAAAGTGAACACAATGTTCACTTGTTTAGTTCAGTTATTCAGTTAAGTAGTTGCTTTTATTTGCTGACTAGTTCTTTCCTTATATTGCTCAATTAAATATGTATATGATATCAAATAATACGCCATTTCACATTCTACTGATTTTATAATCTGTGATCGGAGGGATGTCAACAATAACATCGCCCAAATAAGAACAACTAAATAACTGAACAAATGAGCAACTGAGCAACAAAGTGATCACCTGAACAATTGAGTAACTGAACAGTTTAATAAGTGAGCAACTGAACAAGTGAGTGTATAAAAAGAGTGAGTTTGAAAGTAAGCAACTGAACAAGTGAGTAACTGAACAACCAAATAAGTGAGCAACTGAACAACTGAACAAGTGAGCAACTGAACAACTGAACAAGTGAGCAACTGAACAAGTGAGTAACTGAGCAACCAAATAAGTGAGCAACTTAACAACTGAACAAGAGTGTGAACAAAGTGAGTGAGTTGTTCACTCAATAAAAAGTGAGCAAATGAACTTGTTCACCAAAGTGCGCGAGTGTACCCAACACTACTGGAAACCCACCTGCAGATTGGACTGAGCAGTCTGCAGCAGCTCCACGCGCTCGTCGGCCATGGTGAAGATCTCCTCGATGTGGCTGAGAATCATCTGCAGGTACTCCGCCGAGCTGCCCGCCTGGCGCATGGCCGAGTCGATCCTGTGGGTGGCGCTCGCCGAGGAGGCGCCCTCGATGGGCAGCTGGGGCACTAGGTGGGGCATCGAGTCCCGCAGATAGGCGTAGTGGCGATGGGTGGCCGTGGGCAGCAGGCTGATGATGGGCACCAGATGCTCGGCGGCATTGAAGACGAGTATAAGGACGCACAGGTAGGCTGGATCCTCGACATCCCGCTCGGGCGTCTCGAAGAAGGGATGCACGAAGAGCAGGTGCACGGCCACGGCCATCACCAGATGCGGATGCTTCTGGCCAATCTTGCGCATGCAGGCGTACGTGGAGTGCCGATCCTGCGGGTACTTGGCCAGCACATCCAGCAGCTTCTGCACCACCATCAGCAGGCACGTTTGCGTCGAGACGCGGCAGGCGCCCAGCATGAGATGCAGTCCCTCGCGCACGTCCACCGAGTAGTCCTCCAGCGAGCCGAGCATGATCTCCAGCTGGTCCTCGCGCAGCACAATGTGCCTGGCGATGGCCGTCAGGCTGTAGATGGCCTTCAGTCGCACGTCCTCGATCTCATCGTTGAACATGTCGACGAGGAAGTCCAGGCTGGTCACCGCGAAGTCCGGCCGCGAGAGGGCCAGCTTGCACATGGAGGCCACGGCCGCAGTGCGCACCTCCAGGAACTCGTCCTCCAGGCCGTGGATGAGGGCGCCGCACGCTCCGCTGGCTATGATCGAGATGCTCCGGGCGTCCAGATGCTCCTGCGGCGCATCGTCCGCCCACCGCTTGCCCGACGACCACTCGCCGCTGGCCACCAAACGGGCGCCACGCTCGTGCGCCGTCCGCTTGCGGCGCAGGTTGCTCATCAGCTTTTTGTCCAGCGTCTGGTGCAGGAACTCCCTGCTGACGGCGGTCATGCCGCCCAGCAGCTCCGCGGCGAGCACGCGTATCTGCAGCGAGAGATCGCAGAGGGCCTCGCACACCTTGCTGAAGGCGGCGTCTATCATGCGCAGCTCCTCCTGCTGTCGGTCCGAGGGTATTATGTGGTCCGGATGCCGGTTGCCCAGCATGAAGACCAGCCGCAGCGCCTCCTTGCGCACGCACTCGTAGTCGTCCTTCATGGCCTCGACGGCGCGCCGGTAGAGCACCGCCGGCAGCTGGGATCCCCGTTCGCCGAGGGTCAGCAGGGCGTGCAGCGCTTGGGCACGCACGCCCGAGTCCTGCGAGTCGATGTAGAAGGCTAGCTTCCACACGTAGTGCCGCTCGCCCTCCATTTTGGTGGCAAATCGGCCGATCACCAGCATTGCGTTCTTCTGCGTGTGCGTGGAGCCGGAGCGCAGCTGCTCCTTGGCCAAATGGGCCACCTGGGTGTTGTACGCGATGGGCACCAGGTGCTTGCGACGCTGCCCGATCCGGAACAGGCACATCATGCCCTGGGCCAGCACCTTCTGGGAGACCTCCTTGCGCAGCAGGAAGATGAAGTAGTCGATGATGAGGGTGACCGCCTGCTCGGTGGCGCACTCGCAGCCCAGTCCCGACAACAGCTCCAGCAGCTTCACCCGGATCGAGGTGTCACTGTCGCGCTCCTGCAGCTGGTACAGCTGGAATATCTTGTTGGCCGCCTCTTTCAGCTCGGCCAGTTCCACGTCCTCGTAGGATATCTCATCGGTGATCTTCACCAGCAGCTCCAGCAGTTCGCGGCTGTTTCCGCCGGCGGTTCCTGTTGTGGTTGCCGCCCCATTGTTGTTTGTGCCTGTGCCTATGGCTATGGCTGTGGGCGTGGGGCCCATTGGGACCTGAGCCGTTGGCCCAGTGGGCAGGACCGACGAGCCGGCGGGTAGGCTGCTGCTGCTGTTGCTGCTGGTGGTGATGCTGCCCACATAGACATCCAGTTGGGCCAGCGCCGTCAGCTTGCGCTCTGCATTTGCCGGTTTTCCAGCTTTTCCGGCTGTGGCAGCCTTCGCATCGGCGGCCAGTGTTTGCAGGCGCAGCTTCTTCACCGCCGGCGCACCGTCCGCGTCCACCGTGCTCACGTAGGAGCCGAACCGCTTCTTGATGGCCAGCGCCATGGTTATGGGTTTCCTTTCCGCAAATTCCGCAGCCAATGGAGTCCTCCACCTCCACTTCCACCTGTTGGCAGTTCAGCGAAATAAATCCGATGTTTCTCAACAATTTTACAATTCGCTGCGAAGTCAGTGTGACCAGATGGTGAAATGTCATTTTCCCCAAATCTGTTCCCACAACCAATCTATTCCCACTAAAAAACAGCAAATTCAAACGCGCTACCTTTCTAGTTGATGTAAAACAGACAAACTAAATAAAAACCATCGTATCTTTTTTTTATTTTTCAAAAATTCTTCGAATTTAAGGTGTTATATACAGTTAGTAGACCAAAGGAAGCGAATTTTTTTCTGAGGAAACTTTTAAATTTATTAACCTTCAAATTTGTTCACATATTATGGGATCTTCTAACTGTATTTTAAGACATCCGGGAGCTCCTCTATTGTAAAGTAATCGATACACCCCATTAAAAACAGACATATTAACCAAATGGAACAATATATTCGTATGCTGCAGCACATATGTATGTACATACATATGTACAATGTGTGGTATAAAAAGTTGTATACAAAAAATGGAGAGTCATGGAGTCATGGAGTGGGTTGGCCGGGGCGGAATCCTCTAGAGCGCCGTGTTGCGACCGCCGACGACCATGGCGAGCAGGGCCATCCGGATGTACATGCCGTACTCCGCCTGCCGGAAGTAGGCGGCTCGTGGGTCCGAGTCGAAGTCGCGACTGATCTCGTCCAGCCGCGGCAGCGGATGCAGCACGATGGAGCGCTTCTTGGCCAGCGTCATCAGCTCGGGCGTGACCACCAGCTGGCCGCAGCACTGTGGGGGATAATAGGGATATATATGCATATATGTATATGGAAAATCGGAGGGATAGTGGGCGCATCACTCACGTTCTGGTAGTCCGCCTCGCTGTCGAATCGCTCCCGCTGGATGCGCGTCATGTAGAGCACGTCCGTGCTGGGCAGCACCTCCTCCAGGCGACTGGCGAAGAACTGCTTGATGCCGCGCTGCTGCACGAACTGGACGATCTCGCGGGGCAGCTGCAGGCTCTCCGGCGCCACATACTGCAGGGTCACGTTGTACAGGGTCAGCAGGCGGGCCAGCGAGTGGACGGTGCGGCCGTTCTTCAAGTCACCCACCATCGTGATGGTCAGGCCGTTGACCGTGCCGATCTCCTCGCGGATGGTGAAGATGTCCAGCAGCGCCTGCGTGGGATGCTCGCCCACGCCGTCGCCGGCATTGATCAGCGGCTTGCGGGAAAAGGTGGCGGCGCGCTGTTAGGGAATTTACCAAAATTATTGTCCACACAGCGGTAAAAACGTACATCGTATATCATGAGAAATTTCATGATTTTACCATAAATCAGATTTTTGATTTTATTTATCCAAAATGCTGTTAAACTTGGCATCATTAATGAGGTCAAAATAAAATGTACTTTTCGGATATAATATCAAAATAATATAGTTTCTACAATCTAGAAGCGTTTAAAAGATTCATAGGGCAGAATCGGAATTAGAATCCTAAGCTCTTTTCTTCATTAAGATAAATTATATTCAAATTGTTTATAATAAACTCAAAATTCACATTGGCAAGTGAAAAACAAGAAAAATTTAACAAACTGTCTTCATTTTAAATTTGTATGATTTAAATTTATAATTAGTATTTATTAAATTAAATAAAATAAATAAAGCCCCATGCAATAGTTAATATATTTCTGTACCCCATCTATGTAAAGCTGCGGTCATAATAAAAGTAGTGGGACAATGTAAACTGCTCTAAAACATACCTTTAAGGCATAGGAAAACTTTAGTTTTAAATTATATTAATGTTTAGTTACCAATAAAAATAAATAAGGTTTGAAATACTTTTAAAATGAATTAGTTTTTCAAGAAAAATTAAAACTGCTAACAGTTCTATAAAAATTTACTTTTCAAAACACTGCAGTAAATAATTTTCAACAAATTTAAGAAAGAAAGCATAATTTCCCATTGCACCATCCGCTCTGGCATTTGATTGTATTTTTTTTTTTAATTTAAGAAAATCACATTTTTTATTCTTCTGTTTGATTATGTTTTAACGAAAGGCCAACAAATTTAAGTGAGTTATTTGCAAATTTATGTTCATGAAAGACAATTTCAAAAAAAATCAAAATAGTTTCGAGAAGCATATGTATGTTTGTAAAAAGCGTACTAAAATTGGTGTTCCAAAAAAAAAAAATATAATGTGATTTTTTTTAATTTTAAATAACGCAAAAACCAGAGCTGAGTGACTATTGGTGAAAACAAGAAAAGCCTTATTTATCAAAATCAAATGCAGTTGGGCGTGCTCAAATCTTGTGTTGCCCTGTGTTATTATGTGATTATGTATCAAGGCCATATTTAACCGGCGGTTGTTTTATTGATGAAGAAATGTGTTTTTTTTTCGTAGCGGAAAGGACTTACACATAACTTGCTCTATAACGCAAAAACCAGAGCTGACGAACTATAGATGTTGGCCCTTCACAAAACTTATGAATAATAATGCATACACCAAGGCTATATCATATATAACCGACTGTTAATATAAACCTTGTTTGTAAACTGTTGGCGACATTTAACCGGCGGTTGTTTTATTGATGAGCGGCAAGGACTTATGCATGTCCTGGTTTGGAACCACTATGCTCCCCGCCCCTCTACTCACCGCTACGGCTCCGGGAGTGGGATGACGGAGCACCATGACGTCCGCGTAGCTGGCCATCACCTTAATGCTGTCCTCCAGGGTCTCGCCCTTCTTCACGGACGACGTGATCTGGTCCATGGTGATCACCCGGCCACCCAGGCGCAGCATGGCAGCGGCGAAGCTGCACTGCGTCCGCGTGCTCACCTCGTAGAAGACGCTGGCCATGATCTTGCCGCGCAGCAGCTCGTCCACCGGGCGATCCTTGGTGACCCGCGACTTGAGCAGCTGGGCCAGGTTGAAGATGTCGTTGAGGTGCTCCTTGTTAAACATGTCGACGGCCAGGATGTGCTTGCCCACCAGCGAGTGGGCCACCGGATTGGGGCTGGAGGTGCGCTGCAGGTACTCCCGCAGCGTGGTGTTGCTGGTGGAGTCCAAACGGACGCGTGGCGACGGCGAAATGGGGCGCAGGAAGCTGGCGCCGTCCACGAAGTGCACCTTGGCGGACGATGAGCCCTGGGCGCCCTGGGTGGCCTGGCCCTCGGCGGTCAGCAGGCGGGCGAAGCAGTCATTGGCATCGCTGTCGCTGGGCAGCAGATCCTGGGCCGCCTCCGACGGCAGCTGGCCGGGCTTGGAGCGCACATTCAGGCCGTAGCCGGGCTGCACCAGCACCTGGCCATCGATGAAGGCCACCTCGCCGCGCAGCACCACCCGGTGGACGCGGCCCTTCACCTTGGTGCCCTCGAACGGCGTCCAGCCGGACTTGCTCTTCAGCTCGCTGCCCGTGATGGTCCACTCCTCGTCCAGGTCCACCTCCACATAGGTGTGCGCCTGCTCGGGCAGGTTGAAGATGTTGCGCGGATTGCGGTGAAACTTGCGCTTGATGTCCTCCAGCGTCAGCCGACCCTCGTGCACTGCCTGCAGGAGTAGCGGCAGTATTGTCTCCACGCCCGGGAAGCCCGGCGGCGGCCGCTCCCCGCGCTTCTCCGCAAGCGTGTGCGGCGCATGGTCGGTGGCGAACACATCGATGTACTCGAGGTGCTCCCACAGCGCCTCCTGGTCCTCGGGCGAGCAGAGCAGCGGTCGCACCTCGGCCATGCCCTGGCCCAGCCGCTCCACGTCCTTGGTGCTGAGGAAGAGGTGGTGCGGACACACCTCGCAGGTCACCTTGACGCCCTTCTCCTTGGCGGCGCGGATCAGCTGGATCTCCTCCTTGCGGGCCACATGGCAGATGTGCACCGGACGGTCCAGCAGATGGGCCAGCATGATCACGGCCGCCGTGCTCTGCTTCTCGGCATGGCAGACGATGGGCGCCCGCTTGGGCCAGTGGGAGAGGTGCCGCTGCCAGGCGGTCATGTCGCTCAGCCGCAGGGTGCCGAAGGTGTCGTTGAGGTACATCTTCAGGCCGCATGCCTGGCTGGCCAGCTCGTGCACGTGCGCCCAGTTCGCGTCCGAGGCGCCCACATACAGGGCATAGTCGCAACGGGCTCCGGCCTTGGCCAGCTCCTGGAACTGGCCGAATGTCTCGCGGTCCACGATCGACGGATTGGTGTTGGGCATGGCGCACACGAGGGTCACTCCGCCGGCCAGGGCGGCGGCCGTGCCGCTGGCAAAGTCCTCCTTGTGCGTGGCCCCCGGCTCGCGCAGGTGCACATGCACGTCTATGAAGCCCGGCAGCTTCACAATCCGGCGCGAAGTCATGCAGTCCGTGTGCGTCTTCATTGCCGGCTTGCCGCCGTCCATCATGCGCATCGACTCCACCAGCAGCTTGGTGCACTTGACGTCGGTCACCAGCGGGATCGAGTAGTCCACGGCCAGGCGGCGGGTGCGGTAGCCATGGGTCATGAAGGAGGATACCCTGAAATTATGTGCAGAAATATGCTTATTCAGGTGATTGTTTTTGAAAGTGCCTTAGGGTAAGTGTCCTTTTAACCTCATATACACCCAGAAAACAAAATTGTTTGATTTTAAGATAAATTGGCTTCATTTTAGGAGTAATTGCCCTAAATTTGAGCCTTCCATACAAAACTTAGGAAAACATAAACTAAAAAGAGACCCAAGGCAATTATTGCCTTAAACTAAAGGTTGTATTCCTAAAGTTTAGGCTATTTTTCCTTAATTCAAGGAATTTAGATTTCTGAGTGTATTTATTTTGTTCTATCGAATTTATATTATATAGCTATGTATATTTTTCTTATGGATTGTGTCTTTATATACTTTAAACCATTTTTTAGAAGTTTTTGGGCAATTAAGTTAAACAATCACGCACTGCTTATTTAACAACTTTATATACCCTTGCAGCTTTTGCATAAACTAAATGTTCTTTTAAAAAACTATAAGTGATTAAAAACAGTAAAGGGATAATAATTTTCCCCTAAATTAATTAGGTTATAATTTTAACAAAATTAAAACCGTAACTCTGAAATAATAACCCATAACTACATATCAAAGTTTTTTTAAAAATTAAAACACAGCGAAGTTATAATTTTTGTTTTGATTTTTCGATTGTTCCAATGGGATATATAATATATATATATATGGTTAAAATCGTTATTCTAAAATATATCTCAAGCAAAAAAAAACTTTTTCTTTTAAACTGCAAGGTTTTAAATCTTTATACCCATTACTCACAGAGTTAAAGGGTATATTGTATTCGCTGAAAAGTATGCAACAGGCAGAAGAAAGCAATGCCGACCCTGTAGTAAAAAAATATATATATACACATAGCAAGACGTTGTTGCATTTAACTATATAGCGTAAATATTTTATAATAATTAGTTAGCATAGTTTATGATATGATTATAAAATGTGACTTACATATTATATTGATTATCAAGAACAACATTTAATAATAAAAATGAAGGTATAAACAGAGTATACGAGTAATTTACTGTTTCCTGATTAGTTTAACTAATCAGCAAACTTAAGAGAGTACAAAAATGTGACTAATAAATGAATAATAATTAAAAATAATAATTGTTCACCATTGGTTTTACGATTCTCATTCAAGTTGGCTTTAACTTGGCACAAGCATTACTAAAGCTTACAAAAACTGACTAATAGTTGGGTAGTGCAAGCATTGGCATAACCATTCTTATTTAAGTTGACATGTAAGCATTCCCCTTTAGATAGCAAACTATATAAATATTTAACAGGGCTCGTCTTTTAATTTTCAGGCTTTGTTTGTATGGGCTCAAAAAAAAAGGAGAAGTATAACCAACTATGGTAACCCCCCTTTTCGTTTTGTTAAAAACTGAGTAATACGTATGCGCCTAGTCACTGCAATTGCAATGCAAATATTTGCAGTCGTAGCCTTACCACTTGGCTTGCGACTGGCTGCCTAGATTACAAACTTAATGGTCCCACTCCAAGGTGATCAACTGCATTAGGTTATCGGCAGTAAGTGGAGGTAAATGGTAGCACACTCACCGCCTCGCTCCGCCGCCGCTCATGGGCAGGTTGATGACCAGGTCGAACTGCTTGTTGGCCAGGAACTCGGCCAAGTGCCTCAGCTCCCCGTTGATGTCGTCCGGCGTCGTCTTGTCGAACGTCCACTGCACAGATTCCACCTGCAAGGGGGAAGTGGAGGGAGCATTTAGCCGGTGTAATGGGCAAAGGTTGTTATCATTATCAAGGGGCCATCGCCAAGGCCACAGGGCACCTCATCAACTTCAACTTCAATCAATTGTTTGCCCATAGCACACCATAAAGATATCACTATTTATGGATGTTCCATGTCTACATTCAAGACAATAGAACAAAAGGCCATAACAATGGCACAGTGGGGCAAGTGCCATTAAGAACAGTGGAGATTAAATTACTATGTTAATATAGTTTTTCAATTGGTATAAATTACTGAAGTAACCAAGAAAAGAAATCAGAAACAAAATATTTGTTAGACTTTTAACTTATGCTCTTCAAAGATTGTAAAGATTTTTTTTTTAAATACAATTTCTCTTTGTTTTTATATAGTAAATATTGTTTTAAAATTATTAAAATAACACAAATAATAATAATTTTGATGATTAAGTTCTTAATAGTTATTTACTTCTTTAAATCATAAAAAAAGTTGTTTTTAAATTAAAAAATATTTACACAAATAAATCAATAAAATGATTTGAAGCATTTTCAATAAATGAATTCAAAAGATCCACAGATTTGATAAATAGATACATTAAAATTTTTGGCGATATTCTATTTATTATTATAATGTTTATTATTTGTGAGGTCACTTAACCTCGAGCCGGCAAACATTATAATAATAAAAGATAAATATTAATCGCAACCCGTTAATATGTTAAAAATAAAATTCAGTTTTAAATAATACCCTTTTAAGGTCTCAAAATATCAGATCTATTATATCAGATCTATTATTTTATCATAAAAGCTCGCCTGCATATTTGCATGCCTTTGCAGCACGGTAAGGAGAAAATCAATTCCGTTAAAATACCAGGAACTGACTGATGGTAGATAGCCAGGGGGCAGGAAGAGGTGCTGGCCAGCCGGAAGAGCAGTCCGTGCTCTTATCGGCCCGATTGCGAGTGTCATTAGTAGATTCGCTGATTGGTGAACTCCAATCGCAGATTGCCAATTGTATCGGTTCGGTTTGGGCGGCAAGGCAAGACAAGACAGCCCGGCATTCAGTTAAGCATCATCGATCGTCGTCATGGGCTGCTCCTGGTCGCGACCCGAACAGGTGGACTCCGGTGCCACGCCCAACGCCCTGCAGGCGGGCATTCCCGCCCAGCGTCACCAGCGGAGGCGGCGCCAGGAGGAGAAGCGTCTGCGCCAGCTCCATAAGCTACAGAAACGCAATGCCCGCAAGCGACGCCGCAAGAGAGGCTCCGGATCCGGCTCTGTGGGACCAATTTGCGGCACAGACGGCTCCATTCAACGGCACCGACTCAGCGCAAGAACACATCCCGATCTCGCCCTGCAACTGCGTCTGCTGGGGGGCAGCAATGGCAGCAGTGCCACCGAGTGCGTGAGTGCCCTGTATGCCAGGACATTGGAGCAGCAGCGCGAGGAGTTCCAGCGCACGGTGGAGGAGAGGACGCTGCACCAGCTGGACCGCGAGCTGCACACCTTTCTGCTCAACCAACTGCTCCTGGGCGTCCAGTTCTTCGGGCATTTCGAGGCCGAGATGGGCGTGATCGATGCCCAGTTGCTGGCCAGGCGGCGCAACTGCTCCGCCGAGAGTCTGGCCGAGCACAGCCTGCTCCAGAGCAGCGCCATCGACGCAGCCGTTGCCAGGAACCTGCTCTTCAAGCCAGCGTGAGTCTTCCCATGTCCTCCTCTATTTTTATGATTTTTTTACACAAGGTTTCCCCCTCAAAGAAAACTAATTATATAATTATTAATTAATTATGTATATATGTGTAACTACTTTTCATCGCATTTCTCATTATTTATTTTACCAAAAAATTAATCCTTTTAGGGTACTTATGTTTTATCACACTCTTTTTTCTACCAACTTTCTTCCTTCTTTATAATGATTTTTCCGCTAAATTTATTTCTGGGCAGTTTTACTTTAAAACATTTGCAAGTAGTTTCATGATATCTTGACATTATCTTTATTAATACCCCTGTGGGTTGTTTTCCTTTAGTTTTCTATTTCATAAAGGAGTATCTTAACCTTATCAGCCTGCACCCAAAAAACAATATCTGAAAACAATGAAATTGTAGACTACATTTCCTTAAAAGAAATATTAACGTAATCTCGGACTTAGTATTGGCACATGTGGCCATAAATTCAGGTTCACGATTAGAAAAAATGATTGTAAGGCCCATAATTATTGTAATATTTCATTTCATTTAGATTTCGTTTCTGAGTGTATTCGTTTTGATATGTATATTAATACCAGTTGATATTTTTATATATATACCTCGAGTATATTGATATTTTTTCTGAGTTTCTATAATACCCATCTAATTATA
The DNA here is from genome assembly GCF_025200985.1 of Drosophila gunungcola. Classification (NCBI taxonomy): domain Eukaryota; kingdom Metazoa; phylum Arthropoda; class Insecta; order Diptera; family Drosophilidae; genus Drosophila; species Drosophila gunungcola. The sequence continues at coordinate 177,436 of NW_026453241.1, forward strand.
CCTCAACGTACGCCTCGTAGTTACTCGAATATTTTAATATTTTGCTGAATAGTCTATGTAACCATTCATTTATATTTTTCGAACATTTTGATATTGAATTTAACCTTCTTGTAAATCCTCAAATATTTTGATATTTTAATGAATTATTTAATTATGTGTTAGCGGATACCTTATTGAGGATTCTCTTTATACCAATTCTTTTTTACTTTAAAGTATTAAGTTTTAGCCGAGGATCTACTTGTTTTGTTTTTTTTAATATCTTAATAGCAAACATATACCTTTATGCAGATTATCGAATATTTTGATAGTTCTTTGAATCTCTTTATACCCATTCTTTTATAATTCAACGTTATTTTTCTGAAACTATATATACCCATTAATTTATGTCCTTGTGTATACCTTCCTGCAGATCTTTGAATATATCGATATTTCTCATTATACCCCTCGTTTTAAATTTAGGCGTATTACTTTTTGTAGGTCCTCGATATTTGATATTTTGATATTGTTCAGAATATATTTGTATGTACCTATCCGTTTATATCTTAACTTATTAAGAGTTTAATTCTTTACTCGCTGTATACCCAATTTGTATATCCTATCGTATATCTTCTCTTGGATCCTTGAATATTACGATACTTTTGTGATTCTCTGTACATCCCCCAACTGATATCTTAACGTATACCTTCTTGTAGATCCTCGAAGAGCCCGGCACAACCACTGCAGAAGCCCCTCACCTACGTGGTCTTCGAGAATGTGGACGTGGCCCGACCCCACGATGCCAACTACGACACCGTGGCGGCGCTGTGCAAGGTGCTCCTGGAGACGGACTACTACAGCACCACGCCCTCGCGCTCCCAGTTCGTCCAGCTGATGGAGCTGACCCGCTGGATGGGCTATGTGCGCCTCAAGCTGCGTGAGCAGTCCCCCAATTCGAATCCGAATCAGAATCCTCCGGCGGACAGTGGTTGCAGCTCACCCTTCCCGGCCAGCAGCAGCGATGAGGAGTGCTCCTCATCCTCGGGCTACAGTTCCGGGGACTACGACTATGTGTACTTGGCCCGGCTGAATACGCCGCGTCCGCTGGAGGAGCTGCGACTTGGGCGAAAGTTGGATCTGAAGAGGAATGTGCTGCCGGATAGCTGCATCCGGCGACTGGCCAACTGTCTGCCTGCCTGGCTGGAGCAAACCGATGACGAGGAGGACTCATGCTCCGCCTCCTCCAGCAGCGACGATGAGGAGGCGGGGGAGGAGGCGGGGCAGAAGGACCGGAAGTATCCACCGGCTGGCTATGAGACCGTCCAGGTGCTGCGCCAGTGCCAAGTGGAGCAACTGCAGCAGTGCTACCTCAGTTCGCAGCAGTTCATGCTGTATTTCGGGGAGCTTCTCCGCCAGCACTTGGCCCCTCAGCTGGGCATCAGCCAGGGCCAACTGGCCGAGGCCTCCTATCGCGGCTGCAGTGTGTACACGGCCCGCGAGGAACTGGTGCCCGCCATCCATGTGCCCAACTCCTGGCCGGACTGCGCCTTCGAGTTCTGGCTGAGGGCGCGGCCGCGCCTGACCAATCTCCACACGGCCGAGCAGTTCCAATGGCCCACGGAGCAGATGAGGAAGCGCATCCGCTCCTTCGGCTTCCATGTGGTCCCGGTGGGCTATGCGCCCAAGCATTCCCGCAATCCCTTCCGGGAGCTGGAGTGGCGCATTGTCTTCCCCCAGGCGGAGCAGTACCTCGAGCGGCACTGCCTCACGCCCATGCAACTGAAGGTGTTTCAGCTGATGAAGCTGCTGGTCAAGACATTCGTGGAGGGCTCCTGCTCCTCCTCGCCGGCGGATCTGCTGGAGGAGCAGCTGCGGGCCCACCTCTTCTGGGAGTGCGAACGGCACAGCAATGACTGGCCCGAGGAGTTCCTGGGCGAGCGCCTGGTGCGCTTCATCCGCTCGTTCGACGCCTGTCTGGCGAGGAAGCAGCTCAGCGACTACTTCATCGAGCGGCGCAATCTCTTCGAGCATGTGCCCGAGGACACCCTGATGCAGCTGCGCACCATCATGGCCGGCATTGCGGAGCAGCCGCTGCTGCATGTGGTCCAGGCACTGAGGAATCTCCAGCATGCCCCACACTTCTATCCGCCACTGGACTACGGCCGTCTGTTGCAGAACCTGTGCAGCCAGGACTACCTGGAGCTGCATGGTTGGGGCAAGTTTTCGCGTCCCCGGCAGGGATTTCCTGCAGCCCAGGAGGAAAGGCGGGAGCGGTTGGAGCCCGGCCAGGACTTGGTGGCCACCGATGCCCGGGGTCTGCTGGGCTTGGCCCAGCATCAAGAGCGATCGCGGGGCAAGCTGCGCAGGAAGACACAGCTCCTGAGGGCCCAGACCACCAGCCAGCAGCAGCAGCAGCAACAGCAGCTCCAGGGTCAAAGGCGCTCCTCGCTGGAACTCCTGGATGAACTGCAGCTGCTGCTCAAGCAATCCCATCCAGATTCCGGCAGCCGTAATCCCGTGACACAACCACAACTGAACAACGGCCTGGAGATCCTGCGACGCAGCAATCTGCTCGAGCTGCTGCTGGATCACCAGCTGGCCATGTTGGCACATGCCACGCGCCACTTTGGCAATCGTGGACACGCCCAGCTCTACCTGGAGCAGGGTCAAAGGTTGTGTCGCCTCTATCAGCACCTGGGTTGCGCCCAACAGGCCCAGCACTTCATCCAGGCGCTTCAGCTGGCAGCCACTCAAATGGAGGTCATGTCTGCCAACCCCTTGCCACACAGACCAGGTGCAATGGACGTGGAGGTGGAGGTGGAGGTGAAGGAATCCCCGCCGGTGCGTAGAAAATCCATCAAGTTTCAGGAGCATGTGGTGCAGATACACTCGCCAGATCCGCTGGCCAGGCCCCATCACATGCCCCATCTTGAGAGCCACAAACTAAGTGGCATTCTGAGGGGGAATCATCGACAGGAGGAGGAGGAGGAGGAGACACAATCACGCAACGAGGATAAAATCAAAGCTACAGAGGAGGATATACTACCACCTGAAAGAGTAGTAGAGAAATCGGAATCGAAAGTGGCAGAAACTGCCAGGCAGGAAGCACTACTCTCGCTGAACGGAATCCTCCAAAGACTCAATCTGGACACGGACAAGATGCAGGCCTTGAGCAGCAAGACGGAGCAACTGGTCCAAAGAGTAGCCCCATCCGAGGCCAAACGAGAGGAGCTCAAGGATGTCCTCAAGCGCAACACGCAAAAGCTGAAGGGCGCCTTTAACTAAACATGATTCATTACAGATTAGCTATACATATATATATATATATATATATATATATATATGTATATATATTGATATATTGATATATTGATATGGGGAAGGTAAGCTAAAAGTGATAAGGGCAGAGATAAGAATGGGATTTACTAGTTTTATAGATCATAGGCACTGTACATAAGTTAATGTTGTCTGATTCCATTGCACATACATATGCGAGTATTTGTAATCTGGAATTCAGTTGTGTTTCCCTATGATGGCAATGTTATTGAATATTTTACTAAATATATACCCAATTCAAGGTAAATAAACACTGGAAAATAAATAATAAAACTACTCAACTTTGTTGATAAACATCTTAAACGAAGTCTGATTAAAGTGATATGAACGTAATGAGGAAACAATGACCACTTAAAACCTAATTTTAGGTATTGAGTTTATACGTAAAAAAGGAAGCTAAAGATTAAAATTAATTGACCTGAATCTAACATTTCAAAAGGTAATTTATGCATTAAAAATTGGAGATAAAGTTATAGAAAATAAAGAGCATTAGCTTATTACTACATAAATATATTAATATAAACAGATATTTCTGTTTAATGAATGTTTGTTGAAACTTTAAAAGTATGATCTAAAAATGCTTAAAAAAGATGAATATATTTTACGGTTTTTGAATATTTGTTTTTTCAAACAATTTTTCAGTTTTAGAAAGAAATGATTTTGCTTCTGTTTTTGCTATTCCAATGTTTTTGTCAGTTATAAATAAATGCATATAACTTAAATCCTTTTACTATTTGTTGTTGTTTTTTTTTTTTTTTTTAATGTTAGTATTTTTTTAATAAATGAAAAATTATAGAAATGAGATCACAAAAAGAAAATATTGCTTAGAACCTATTGTTCTTTTTTTTTTGATATGTATATAAGAAAGGTTATGTAAAAACCAATCAAATTTTTGAATAAGAAGGAAATATGGTTTTGCAAATAACAACATTATATAACATACAATATTATAAACCCTGTAAGTAACAGGTTGTAGCTTTGGTAAAACTTTAAATTTTTTTGAAAGCCCAAATAAAAAAATATAAGTTCCAATAAATTTAACAATTAGGTAAACCCTATGGTAAGTTTTAACTCTTGGTGCTTCAATGCCCTGATATAATATAGTTAAATGTAACAATTAAAGTCTGTACTCACATCAACGCCATGTTCGGCGTAAAAGTCACCGGTGCCCATGGAAGCGTATAGCTTGTAGCCCATCTTGGCCAGATCCCGTATCGAGGGCAGGAGCTCCATCTTGTGCTGCAATTGGGATGACACAATAGTCAATCAATATACATATGTATATGCAAACCGGGTAGTAAGTGTTGAGCGTACCTTGAAGCTGCCAATGGAGAGGAGAACGGCGTTCTTGGGTATCTGGAAGCCGGTGGACATCATGGCCTTCAGATAGGCCTCGTAGCGGTTGTCGCCGAAGCAGGCCACCTCGCCGGTGGAGGCCATCTCCACGCCCAGCTGGACATCGGCGCCGGCGAGGCGGGAGAAGCTGAACTGGGGCACCTTGACGCCCACCTTGCCCACGCCCGGCAGCACGTCCAGGGGCTCCACGTCGAGGCCCACAATGGCCCTGGTGGCGGTGGCCACAAAGTCATGGTCCAGCGTCTTGGACACGAAGGGGAAGGAGCGCGAGACGCGCACATTGCACTCGATGACCTTCAGCTCGTTGTTCTTGGCGATGAGCTGCATGTTGAAGGGACCGGTGACGTCCAGCACGCTGGCCAGATCGCAGGTGATCCGCTTAATGGCCTCCAGCGTCTCGGCATTGAGGTCCTGCGGCGGCGTGACCAGCGTGGCATCGCCCGAATGCACCCCCGCATTCTCCACATGCTCCGACACGGCCATGCAGAGGATGCGGCCGTCGGCGGCCACCGCATCCACATCGATCTCCTTGGCCTCGGTGAGGAACTTGGAGATCACAACCGGATGCTCGCGACTCACCTCGGAGGCGGCGTTCAGATAGGTCTCCAGGTCCTGGTTCGAGTAGGCCACGTTCATGGCCGCGCCCGAGAGGACGTAGGAGGGTCGCACCAGGCACGGATAGCCCACCTCCTCGCAGAAGTCGATGGCCGACTGCAGGTTGGTCAGCTCCTTCCAGCGCGGCTGCAGGATGCCCTTGCGATCGAGCATGCGCGAGAACTTAAAGCGATTCTCCGCACAGTCGATGGACTCCGGCGAGGTGCCCAGCACCCGGGCCTGCTGGCGGTGCAGATCCATGGCAATGTTGTTGGGCAGCTGGCCGCCCATGGAGAGGATGATGCCCTCGCTGCTCTCCATCTCGTAGATGTCCATGACCACCTCAAAGCTGATCTCCTCGAAGTACAGGCGATCGCACATGTCGTAGTCCGTGGACACGGTCTCCGGATTGTAGTTGATCATGATGGTGGGTCGCTGCAGCTTCCTCAGCTCGCGCAGACAGCCGACGGCGCACCAGTCGAACTCCACGGACGAGCCGATGCGGTAGACGCCCGAGCCGACGACAATGGTGTGGCCGCCGGGGAAGGCCACGTCGTGCTCGCTGCCATTGTAGGTATTGTACAGATAGTTGGTGCTCGCCGGCCACTCGCCGGCCACCGTGTCGATCTGCTTGACATGCGGCCGGATGCCGAACTCCTGGCGCTGGTGGCGCACCGCCAGCTCCGTGCTCTTGGTGGCCTTGGCAATCTGCTTGTCCGAGAATCCGTAGCGCTTGGCCTGCAGCAGCAGGACGGCGCCCGTCCGACTGCCCGTTTTGGTCAGTAGGGAGTGCAGGCCGATGATGCGGGACAGCTTGTGCAGGAACCAGCAGTCGATCTTGGTCAGGCGATGCAGCTCATCGACGCACATGCCCGACTTCAGAGCGGCGGCCAAAACAAAGGGCCGCCGATCCGTGGGCTCCGACAGCTGCTCGGCCAGCTGCTCCTGCTCGAGGGTGACCACGTCCGGATCGAAGCCCAGCACATCGCCGTCGACCATGCGCAGGGCCTTCTGGAAGGCCTCCTCGAAGCTGCGCCCGATGGACATCACCTCGCCCACGCTCTTCATGGAGCTGCCAATGTGCTTGCTGACCCGCACGAACTTGGCCAGGTCCCAGCGCGGTATCTTCACCACACAGTAGTCGAGCGAGGGCTCGAAGCAGGCCGTCGTATTGCCCGTCACCGAGTTCTTGATGTCCGGCAGGGCCAGGCCCAGGGCCAGCTTGGCGGCCACATAGGCCAGCGGATAGCCAGTGGCCTTGCTGGCCAGCGCCGAGCTGCGCGACAGCCGGGCATTCACCTCGATGATGTAGTACTGCTCGGAGTGGGGACACAGCGCGTACTGGATGTTGCACTCGCCGACGACGCCAAAGTGACGGATCACCTTCAAGGCGGTGCTGCGCAGCATTTGGTACTCGCGATCCGAGAGCGTTTGCGACGGCGCCACCACTATGCTCTCGCCCGTGTGGATGCCCAGCGGATCGAAGTTCTCCATGTTGCACACCGTGATGCAATTGTCGTAGGCGTCGCGCACCACCTCGTACTCCACCTCCTTCCAGCCCTTGAGCGACTTGTCCACAATCAGCTGGCTGGAGTGGGCCAGCGCCTGCTGGGCCAGGCTCTGCAGCTCCTGTTCGTTGTTGGCAAAGCCGGAGCCCAGTCCGCCCAGCGAGAAGGCGGCCCGTGCCATCACCGGATAGCCCAGGCGACTGGCCGCATCGAGGGCCTCGGCCACGGAATAGACGGCCTCCGAGGGAGCCACCTGCTCGCCAATCTCGTTCACGCGATCGGCGAAGAGCTTGCGATCTTCCGTCTCGATGATGGACTGAATGGGTGTGCCCAGGATGCGCACATTATACTTGGCAAAGACCCCAGCTCGGTCCAGTTCCACGCCGCAATTGAGGGCCGTTTGGCCGCCAAAGGTGAGCAGCACTCCGTTCGGCCGCTCCGACTTAATCACCTGCTCCACGTAGTGCGGCGTGAGGGGCAGGAAGTAGCACTTGTCGGCCATCCCCTTGGAGGTCTGCACCGTGGCAATGTTGGGGTTGATCAGCACCGTCTGGATGTTCGACTCGCGCATCGCCTTGATGGCCTGCGAGCCGGAGTAGTCGAACTCGCCGGCCTGGCCAATCGACAGGCCGCCGGAGCCCAGGATCAGCACCTTGCGCACCGGCTTTACTGGACTGCGACTGGGATCCTCTGGCTGATCGAGCTTTCTGTTCGGTCGCAGCCGCTGCTCGATCAGCTGCGGAATGCTCACATCCCGCTGCGCAATGCTCTCCAGGAAGACGTCGAACAGGAACTCGGAGTCCTGGGGCCCGGCATGATGCTCCGGATGGAACTGCACCGAGAAGTAGGGCCGGCTGGCGTGCACGATGCCCTCGTTGGTGCCATCGTTGGCATTCACGAACAGCTCCGACCATCCTGGCGGCAACTGCTCCAGGTCCACGGCATATCCGTGGTTCTGCGACGTCATCAGGCAGCGTCCCGTGCCGCGGTGCAAGCAGGGCAGATTGTGGCCCCGATTGCCGTACTTCATCTTGTACGTGGAGCAGCCGATGGCCTTCGCCAGCAGCTGGTGGCCCAGGCAGATGCCGAACACGGGCTTTCGCCCCTCCTCCAGCACTTTGCGCACCTGGAAGAAGGGATAAAACAATATTCAACAGTAATAGTGGATGATGGATGGCTAAAAAAAAAGTAGTAGGGCAATAACGCCAGCAGGTATTTATTGAATTTCGTGTTCTAGTCATTACAATATAAAAATCAACTATTCAAAATGAACATTCCTGTTTAGAAAATAAACTAAATTAAACTTGTTTTTAGTTTTTTCTGTATATATTCATAATTTTATGTACCAAATTGGTCAAATATTGTTAATGAATTTGGTTTTTATGTAAAAAAAACGATTTTTGGAAGTCGTTTTTTTTTTAATTCCCAATTCTCGCGTTTTTTGTAAGGGGTTACATTATCCTATTTTGCAAAAATTTGAAAAACTGATTGGAAATTTTATAACGAATCCAACAATATATGACATTCTAACTTCTGACCATTGTTTCCCATGCTTTAGATACAAAACTTGATTTTTTAACCCACCTGTTGGACGATCTCGTCGCAGCTCTCCGGATTACCGGGCCCGTTGGACAGGAAGAGGGCGTCGAACTGCTCCTCCTCGAGGCGAGCGCTCCAGGGGAGCAGGGTGACCGAGGCGCCCCGCTGCAGCAGGCAACGCAGCTGGTTGAGCTTCAGGCCGCAGTCGAGGATGGCGATCCGCGGACCCTTGCCATTGGGATCCCCGTACACTTGCCGCTCCTTCACGCTGCACTCCCTGGCCAGATTCCTGGTGTTCGGATCCACGAAGCTGGACTTCTGCAGCCCCTGGAGCGGCGGCTCCTCGTAGACGATCCTGCCCAGCATGCTGCCCTGCTCCCGCAGCTTTTGGTGAGGGCTCGGGTGTCGATGCCACTGATGCCGGGCACCTGGTGCTGCTCCAGCCACTCGGGCAGCGTCTTCGAGGCGCGCCAGTGCCATGCCGCGTCGGCCACCTCGCCCACCACCAAGGCGGTGGCCTGGACGACGCCCTGCATCCACTCGAAGTGCAGCGGCAGTCCGTGCTCGTCCTCGTCGGGCGCCGGCACGCCATAGTTGCCGATCAGCGGGTACGTCAGCACCAGGATCTGGCCGCTGTAGGAGCGATCCGTCAGCGCCTCCGTGTAGCCGACCATGCCCGTTTGGAACACCACCTCGCCGCCCACTCCCCGGGACTTGTCTGCAGGAACGTGGCCAAAGGAGTTGCCCGGCATCACGGTGCCATCCTCGAGCGCCAGGTAACAGTTTGCAGGGGGCATCTTGGATGGGTTTCTGGAGAAGTTGGGTAAATCAAATTATAAACCAGGACATCAGCTCAGTGAGTACTAATCGTTTGCCAATAGAAATTTGCTTAATATATATAATTTAATTTTTATAAATTATCAAAACAACAAAAATAAAACCAAAGACTGCCAATTTTCAATACAGATTAGCTTAACCAACTTTCCCTCTAGTTTTGATTAGGAACGGCAGAGTATGACGGTGGAATATTTTATGAAAATTCGGGACGGCAAGTTTATATGCACCGACATTGACGGTAGACGGAGGCTAATATAAATTGTCTATTAACTTTACGTGACCCATTATTTTCCCCATATAGGACATCAAAAACTTGTCAAGTTTTTAAATGTTTAAATTAATTAAAATGTTATTATTAGACTATATCCACAAACTTTTACGTTTTGGTATTTGTACACAAAAAAATTGTTAAAACAAATTTAAACCAAAACTTCTTTTTTATGTTCCCTTCCGTTCCCAAACAGGAATAATATTTCTTGTAAAAAAAAAAAATGGTCTTTAATAAACAAGTGAAGTTGGTTATCAAAAGGGGATTTTATCTCTTAAAAGGTGAGAAGTAAAGAAAAACAAACAAACATGAAAACGAAACTATTTATGCCTACGATCTGATAGCGATATACGATTTGAGGAGTTAAATTAAAGAGTTATAGGCTTAAAAATATTATTGGAAGCAAAACTTAAATAAATTTACCCATTAACACTGATTTTTATTTGTTTTACAAAGTGACATTTGTTGAAAGCAAGTAAAACTAATATTTAATGCAAAAAATTTGCAAACCAATTTTTTATTGTGATTAATGTCTTTCAAAAATACTAATATTAATAATTCTGCAAAATTAAATAAAGAAAACACGATAAATTCAGGTTGAGAATCGCCATTTCAAAAATAATATAGATAACAATAGGGCCCATTAAAAACTTAACATAACCAAAGTAATTATATTTCCAAAAAAAAAAACAATAAATTTGAGTTGGGGAACTTTTAAAAATAATTTATGTACAATGTACAAATTTCCTAAAATTGTATAATTTCAAGAAATGCCCTTAAATTGTACTTAAATATATATTATTTGTTTTTCAAAAAGTTAAATAATATTATCAACGTTTTTAATGAACTCAAAAAGTAAGTGTAATACCAAAACCTTGCAATACCACATATACCTTTGGTTTTTACAATTCCAGGGTACTAAGCTAACAAGTACGCCGCAAAAGCAACATGTGTTTTTTACACACACATACAGTTTGCCGATACTTCTTTTATTAAAAAAAGGGCACCAAAAATCATAAATGCTCAATGTATTAGTTCAAATACATATAAGCCTGTCTGGCAACATGTTGCGCGGTGGGAAAAAAAAATGGAACAACAAAGACCACAACATGATTCTGATTGGGAATGGACGGTGCTTATCAAGCGACTTAATTTTTTGTTATTGCTATTCACGGTTTGTTTACACCCCGACAAACGGCGTAGAAAGAAGAAGAGCGACCCCTGTGAGTGTGCGTGCGCAAGCACGTGTGTGAAACTTTGGTTCGAATTGGAAACCGGTTCGAATGCGACTGAGAATAACAATAACAAAAGCCCAATATAAGAAGGACCTCACTAACCTATAATCTAAATCAAGTGATCCTTTAATAAGGGCGGACAAAAACCGCTCTTTCTTCCTTTGTCCTTTGTACCCACATTACAATCACACTTACAGTTTCGTGTACTTGTAAGCGAAGCACACTCTTTCTCTCTGTGCTGCACTTGTAGTCGTGAACACGTTTTAGTATGGTTTAAATGCGCCTTTTGTTATTTTTTCGCGATGTTGTTAACAGAACACGCAAATTTCGCACTTCGTCAAATTTGGTCTGACATTCAACAATGTTTGCTTGCAAATTGGCTCCAATTAGCGGAGTGAAAGGAGCAAACCAAAGTCAAACAACTGAATTCACCGCCTTATTAAATCGGGCTCTGGATGATCAGGTCCTAAAAAATACCACAACAAAGGGCTGGTGGTAAGTTAGGCTAAATGTATAGCGTGTGCGCGAACCATTACAATGTACAGTGCACGCTCTGTACAGTAAACAAAAAGATACGCCTTTTTCTTCGCAATCAATTCCTTTAGATCTGCAACTATAAATTAACTTACATTTGTTTTTACGTAAATTGGTAATCCTGTACAATGGAAATAAATGTCGTAGAATTTTGTTTAGAAGATTTATAAGAGCATTTATACTAATTAATTATTACTATTATTACTAATTTTTTGGAGTTCGGTTTAAACTTAAGAGCGATGCCACCTTATTTGTAATTTGTCCATAAAAATATTTATATAATATCGTTTCCCAATTTCTTAAATGAATTTAGAAAGTGATCTGCTTCATAATGTATGACTTGGTATACAGGCTACCAAAACTGCTCCCAAAACAAGAAACTTTTATAAAAATAATGGCCCAAAATTTTTGTGCGCATTTTTTTATTTATATGATACTTGTTTTTTTTGGAAGCAATTTTGGTAGCATAAATACCAAGCCTATAAGTTTAATATCAAAGGTTCAAATTATGTATTTCAAAAATGTGCTTATGGTAAGTAATAATAGTGTTCTTTGCATTCGAAATAAATTTCCGCTCTTGTTTGCCTTAAGCAGTAAAAACTGTAGTAAAACGAACACCTGACAGCAGTGCTTACAAGCCAGAAAGTATCAGCTATCGATAGTAGCGCAGTTATCGCTTGTGCCGTCGGCGTTCCTATCGCTATCGCCGCCGGCGTTTTGGATTGTGCAAATAATAATAAACAAATCATCAGTTAAAAGGTGAGTGTTTTTGTGATTTCACAGGGTGAAGTAAATGCTAAGATACGTCCCCATAGATCGTGTAAAAATGCAGTGGACGGTACTTTGTCTGCTGGCAGTGGCCGTGATGTGCTCATCAGAGAGTCCGGCTTCCTCGGACACGGCTTTTCTGACGCCGGGCACGTCCATAAATGTCACGGAGAACGCCTACGGATCGAAGACACTGCGGACGTACTGCTATCCGGGCAAGCGCTACTCAGTTCTGAATCTCTTCGAGACGGTGGAATTCGTGCTGACGATCGCCAGCGAGGACTATGCCCAGTATGGGGGCAGGACGCCGGAGGAGGTACTGGAGCACTACAACGAGCAGCAATCGCTCTTCAGCATCACCCTGTTTTCCCAGAAGCGTCAGCGTCTCCAGCTCTCGCCATTTGACCAGCAATGCATCGGGATCTCCTCCCGACAACCGTACATTGTCGTTCTGAACACCATTCAGTTGGATCTGTGGCGATTTGTCCAGTTCTCACTGGGCCTCCTGACCTTCTGGAGCGCCCGGCGGCTGGCGAAGAACAGTGTGTTCTACTATCTGGCCGGGGTCCTCTTGGGCATCTGCGCCTCCCTGCTGGTGGTCATCTACCTGGCCGCCAAGCTCTTTCCGCGGCGACCCATGATGTACGGCGTCCTCATCGGCGGCTGGACTATTGGCTTCTATGTCCTCAAGCAGCTGGCGGACAACTTGCGACTGATCCTGCTCACCTACCGCGACCACGTCGTGTGGTATCTGGTGGTCACCGGACTGATTTCGTTCCTGGTGAGTATTTTATGATCTTTTACTTAATATAGCAGCGCAACCAGTTTACGCTTATATTTATAGCGCTTGTCACGTTGAATGGGAGATACAAACTTATTTAAACAGGCTTACCTTAAAACTATTACTAACATTTTTTCTTGCTCAATATTTTAATTTTTTATTTTTAATAGTAAAAACAGAGTATTAAGATTATGAAGTCACCAAATCCATATTTGTTTATACTTATCAATTTCTTTAATTTTTTGTAACAACCAGATTTGCTATCGAATTGGCCCGCCAAAGAATCCGCGCTCCCAAAATATCATCATGTGGGTGCTGCAGGCGATGGGCGGTGTCCTGGTGTACTTTTGCAGTTGGCACACGAGCGCCTTGGTCTTTCTAATGGTAGTGGCCTTCGTGGCCCACTACTTCCCCAGGGCGTGGGTTCGTCAAGCCAAGATCATGTACCGGCGCCGCTTTCCGCCGAAGAGGCGGCTTCTAACTCAGGAGGAGTACTACCAGCAGTCGGCGGAGGAGACCTCGAAGTCCCTAGCAGAGCTAAGGAAATTCGTCAACAGTCCGGAGTGCAAGCAATGGAAAGTGATCAGCAACCTGCGCAATCCCATGCGCTTTGCCACATTCGCCAATGGTGCACCGCATCTGGATGACGAGGAGATCGAGGACTACTCGCGAGCCATTGAGGAGTCCATGGAGGCGGCGCCGCAGGAGGATCCCGAGGAGTTTCTGCAGTGCAGCATGTACTATCGTCCGTCGGGAAGATTCCGTTTAAGTAGTCCTTCGCGACACCGGGTCAACATACCACTGCCGCATTCCCAGCATCGCACTTGAAGGAAGTCGTAAAACAAGAAGATCAAGGATGATTTACCCGAATAGAATGCAGACGCCCATCCGTTGATGCACCCCACCAACCAAACCAAAAACTCATTAGGCTAAGCTCAAACCATCCCCGTGTGTATATTTCGCAACCGTTTTCAAACTTCCCACCCTTATTTCATTTTGAATTCATTTATTTTATGTTTCTTGAAACTGAAGTTATAGTTCCACTCCATTAATATTTGATTACATTTTTTGTACTTTTTTGTGTACTTTTCTTGAGACTGAAGTTATAGTTCCACTCCATTTTTATTTGATTTCGTTTTTTTGTACTTATTTGTGAACTTTTCTTGTGACTGGTTAGGAATAAATCGAAAACATAAATGTTATATGATCCATGTGTATTTATTTCCATTACCAAACAATTTCTTATCTTTCATGGCTCTGATTTTTATTAACAGCAAGGAAAAACAATACCAAGGTATAGCCGTTTATTTCTAAGTTCAGTTAGGGGTACAAATTTATTTAAAAATTTAATAAACAAATTTCAACGGAGGCTTTTAGAGGTCCGGCTTAACCAATTTTTTCTCTAGTTTTGCAAGCACTGATTATAATTATTAATATTTTGAGTTAAATCAAAAGAATTTGACCATGGAGTTTTAGAAAATATTGATTACTCTTTATCTATTTATGCTAACAAGTTGGGGAAAAATGGTGACGTTTTCTCAGTCAAAACTGCGTACAACCTGCTGTCTCAGCATCGATCTGAAACACATAATTAATAATAAGTCCGGGAAAGTAAATACAATTATTATTATTAATTAAAAAGATTTAAATCTATGTTTCTTAACTTTTTTCCCCTCTATAGGTATATAGTTATTAGTTAAAAGTTGTAATTAACATCAAATGGTAATGCGAACTTTGTTTTATGCTACCGGTCGATCTCAAACATGAATCAAATTTCTAATGAAAAGGTCGCATTACAGACAAGTGAAGTTGATTAGCAGAAACAACAAAATTAGCTTTTCATTTTACGAATATAGTAATTTTATTAACTCTGAAAAACTAAATAAATATCTAGAAAATACGGTCATTTCTGGCTTAGAATCGCAATTTAAAAATTGGAAATATATTAAATATTACCAATTTATTAATAGTATTTATTAAACACCTCTGAAAACCAAATAAAAGTCCATAGCGTTAAAGTACATCCATCCCGCTTATTTTGGAGGAGCACATTCGATCGGCAGCCATTGGCAAGCCTCCGATGGAGGCATGTGCATTTGTCCAGGCAGCATCTTCACCAGTCGGCGCTCCTTGTCGTGCTTTTCGGCGGCACACAGCGTGAGGTCACGCTGCCGGAAGATGAGGGCGTCCTCCACGTAGGCGATGGACCAGAAACTGGTCGACGAACTGGGACTGCCGGACCGCAGGGCTCCCAGTCGATTGCCCTCGGTGGGGTCCACGTAATAGTACCATTTGAAAAGCTCGCCGCGCAGCGTGAACACCGGAGTGGAGTGCTGCTCCTGGACAAAGGCGCGTATCAGGCCCGCGGAGTCGGTGTAGTTCTGCTCGTGCCAGGCGAAGACCTGTCTGCCGTTCAGCCCGTAGTTCCACTCGTCCGTTATGGTGGTGTATATGTACTCGCGATCGGAGCGACTCAGCAGGCAGAAGCCCACCGGATTGAAGAGCAGGCCCAGCACAGGTGGCAGACTCCTAGCCAGCGCCTCCAGCCGCCTCTGGAGGCCTGCATCCACGCTGGCGTACATGTGATGGGTCCTTATCTTGCTGACCATATGGGCCATGTTGAAGAGGAACGACTCGCTGCTGTCCTGCATGGCCTGGTACCGCCAGAACAGGGTCAGCTGCGCCTCGATCATCATCCTGAAGCTCACCTCATCGCGATCCGCAAACAGTTTCTCCAGCTGCTGGACCAGCTTGTCCGGCGGCCGATAGAAGTACACATCCTCGATGGCGTTTACCAGGACATCCCGGACCAGGGCTGGCTCCACACTGGCCGCCACATACATGCCGTAGGTCTGGATGCTCTCCTCGGCGTTCAGCAGATTGGCCAGGCGCTGCGACATGAGGCTCCTCAGGTGGCGCCGCACCTCCTGCTGCAGTTCACAGGCGGAGCGACCCGTGGCCCCACTGGTGCACTGCATCTCGTCGCGGATGAAGGTGCCCAGCTGGCTGTACAGGCCCTTCACCTTGTCCGTGTCGGTGGCGAAGTCGGAGCGGATGGCGCCCCAGATGCTCTGGAACACCTGAAGCTTGTCCCCGCGATTGGCGCTCCGCCGTAAGGTCAACTAAAAGGCAAAATTTAAAGTTCACTTATATACGTTTCGATAGTACAAAGTTCAATTGATCTTATTTTATCATTTAATATGTATTTTGGCATTATAATAAGCCGAAATATTATGAAGACTACGCGTTGATTGTATGATTTATTTAGGTTTCTAAAAAAGACTGAAAATTATACAGATTTATAAATCTCATTTGGATTATAAACAAACCAGAATATATTAAAGATTATCTATGAATTTGATTACTCCAAATAATGTTAATAAGCATTTATATATATTAGCTTCTAGAGTCCAAAGTTCAATTGATCTATAAAAAGATAATATAATATGTTTTTTGGTTTATAAGGAAACCTTTATATTATATATAGATTACATATTGATAGAATGCTATGATTTGATTTGGTTTATAAACAATACTGCATATTATAGAGATAGCTTGTTGAGCTTTTGATGTCATACGATATGATCTCATTTGGATATATATTACAGATCATCTATGGATTCGATTTACCAAATAATGTATATATGTATATTAGTTTCTAGAGTCCAAAGTTCAATTGATCTATAAAAAGACAATATAATAAGTCTTTGGGCTTGTAAAGAAACCTTAATATTATACATATATAGATTACATATAGATTGTAAGATATGATTGGAAATATAGAGATTAAGCAATTTGAGCCTTTGTACAATGAGCTCATTTGGATTATCAACAAACCGAAATATTATAGAGATGATCTTCTGATCCAATTACTCCATAGGATATCATTTCGTTTTTGAACAAACCTGAATGTTGTCCAAATCTGGCTGCAGGGGCAGCACCTCGCCCAGAGCCACTGGAACACAGAGGAGGAGGAGGAGCAGGTGCATCTCGCTGGACGATCGTTTGTCTACTGATCAGTGGGTATGGCATGTTGATGGTGGTCTTATCACATTCCCGCCCGCAATGGGGTCACCACAGGTCCATCTTGATTTGCTTGGCAGCATCATCGCTGGGGCTCGCTGGGTGTGGTCGTTTCTGCCCCACCATGGCCACCGACTTGATGCGCTGCGTCAGCTGTTCCATGTCCATGGCATTCGAAATGGGATTGGAGCGATCCCGCTCTCTTCTGGGTCGCGGCACCACGAATCCCCGGTAGATCTCCTCCAGCTGCCCAGGCGGCATCTTTTCCACATTTGGGAGGTAGATCTCCCTCTGTAACGTAAATAGCAATGGTTTTTGGTACAAGGTAAAACACTAACGTTCTATTAAGAAGTCACCTTTTTGAGCTGTTCTATGATATCAGCACGGGACAGATCCAAGTCCATCACTATATATTTAGTAATAATAAATAACTTGCCTTAATCTTGCAAATTTCAAAATAATTTGAACAAATATAAACAAAACAAACTCGGGCCTTCTAATCGATATCTTATCGATCAGCTCTATCGTTCTAGAGATGATATTTTCATCCGATATATTGATCACTCGCTTTTATGTTTCTTAAAGTTATTTAAATTTATCAATTAATTAAATATCAAGGAAGATCTTAACTACAATTTTTAATAAAATTATAATTTAGTCATCTATAGATTAATTTTATTGATTAGTATTTCAAATTTCTCAATTACCTGACACTTTGTATATCTTTTATAGATCAAATTTTAATAATTTAAATAGAAATACATTTTCAACAACTGGTAGAAATTTTTTTCAGTTTGATGGATCTAAAAATTTCCTTACAGGTTCCCATCAAAAAAGTATTGCCAGACAAAAAGCAAATACGTTGTTTTTATCTTTATTTGAAATCGATTTTTAGCAATCGCTATGTTTATATATAATTTTTCGACTATAATTTCATTTAAATATTATGGTTGTTGCGTGAAGGCTTAATCGATTAATTTAAAATAAATTCATTAACAATTCGTTTTAACAAAATAGGTTTTGTTCATAGATACATATATCTGATAATACGTAATTAGCATAAATAATTGGAACTCGCTGAAAGTCGATTCATGGAAATTCAGTGCCAAAACCTCCATCGGTTTGTCCTGCAAATATATGTATATATATATATATGTTTATATATATATATACAAATATATATCGTCCAATCTGATATATTCTTACAATGTAAATGGTATAAGTTCTTTACACATAACTAAGGCAAAACTGCTCATAATTCGGTTCTTCCCAGTTTGCTCTTTAAAAACAAAAAAAATCGATAAGAAATCAAAAGGAATAATAAAATAAATAAAACCATATTGGGTTCTGTCTATGTCTTTCTCAGTAACGATACTTCTATGTGCCTCTGTGGTTTGTTGATCTTTCCGTTAACAATTTACTTGCGTTAAGTTTTTGAAACTCCTTAAACTTTGGTATAATATCGTAATCGTATTGATCAATAGCTAAATTCCTCAAGATAGATGTGTTCCATTAAATCGTTAATCCTTAAAGAAATCGTTACTTTGGCTACAAAATTGAAAAAGGCTTGTGATGTCAAAAGTTGGTGTCGGATTTCTTTGTGCTTTGTGGAGTCGTTGTCTTAATTTTGGGATGCAATGAGTTTTTTTTATGGTTCAGTTCAAGGAGGCGGTTTTTAAAAGTCTGTGCTAGCTTATTAACAAAGTCGATTTGGTTGCAGCTGCTCCAGGATGTCTCTGGGTCACCATTAAGGTCCTACATATTAGGTAGATGCATATATCGCGGTGCAAAATTGAACACGTTCCCTAGACGTCGATCACGCTGTCGTTCTTCTTCATCTCCATGAGATGGGTCTGTTTGAGCTTCTCCTGCATCTGGGTGAGCATGTCCTGCATCCTCCGTATCTCCTCGTCCTTCTGCAGGAGCAGCCTGTCCGTCTCCGAGATGGCGGCGTCGAATCCGTTGGTCGAGCTGATCGAGTCCCGCTTCAACTTGCCGCGCTCGCGCAGCGCGTGCTGCGAAATCTGCGAAATGCACTGGGCCCGGAAGTTCTCGTAGTGCACGTCCTGAAAAAAAATTTTTAAATTTTAAATTAACAAATCTCAATAGTTGAATAGTCTTACATTATTTAATAAATTGTAGATTCTAAAAAATATTTAACTAGCTTATAGGCCCCAGGCTTGTCTCGCATGAATATTCAAATAAAATAAGTCTATATAAAATATATAAAATTAGAACTTCTGCAACATTATTTCAAATATTTTTAAACTTTAAAAAATTCGGTAAAAATCAAAGAAATAATCTGGACATCGTTAAGTCTTGCATTTGATGAACTGTAATGATTCTTAAAAAGAACGTAGCTAAATTAGCACACCCAGTCTTGTCTCGTCGAAATATTAAAATAAAACAAATATATATACAAAAAAAAAAAATTCATTTCTTATAAAAACTTTGTAAGTTCTAAGAAATGTAAACTTTGTAAAAAAGCAGAACTCCTACACAACATTGTACCAAATTTTTAATTTATGAATATTTAGATGAATAACATTTAGCACTTGATACAATGCAAAAATTCCAAAAACAATGCACATGGCAAGATCCCGACTAAACCCACCTGCGTGGTGTCCTTGAGGTCCTGCATGTGCGTGGATATCAAGAAGGTGCGCAGCTTGATGAAGTCGCTGTGCTCCGGGTCCTCCACGTTGACCACGCCCCACGGATACTGACGACCGCGGACCTTCTTGCCGGCCACCTCCAAGATGGTGTTGCTGCCGACCACGGCGAACGGGATGGAAGCCTTCAGCTCGCGGTCCTGCTGCTTGAAGTCGTCGTCCTCGTCGGAATCGCACTCGGGGAACTGGTACAGCTGAATGTGGTTGTCCTCCAGGTCCTGCAGGATGCGCTCCTTCAGCTTGCGCACCTCCTGTTTGTTGAGACAGTCGGCCTTGCCGATCACCAGCACGATGTTCACCTTGCGGTGCAGCCGCCGGATCAGGTCCAGGTCCATCTGTCGCAGGCTGAAAGGTAACCATTTCGTCAATGAGATATTTTAATTCGAAAATACATAAACACGTTTTATAGAGCAACGTATATCTTAAACCAGAATATTACAAGTACATATGTATTTAAAATATTATTCAATATATTAACATTTCGTTATAAGCTTACAAAGCTCGTATAACAATGATTCAGTTATTCTATTGTTTATTGTTTTTTCCTAGTTGAAAACCCAAAAAACCAATATCTTTAAATATACGTACGCCCAAAAAAAAAATTGTCATAGAAACTAAACTATTGTTACCTGAATTTTAAACTATGGGCTATTAACAATTTCTCAATAATTAAATTAATACCAGGAAAGTATCGAAATAAAACTTATGTGGTTTAGCAATGAAACTAAAAAGTTTAGTGGTTATTTTATTTAGTATTGAATAAATACTTATTATTCTGTATTTTATTTTCAAGACAAACTTATTAAAACTAAACTTTAATTTTTTTTGGGTGTAGAATAAATAATATTAGTCTACCAGTTCACGAAAAAAAATGTTGTTTAAAAGATAAAAAGTGTTCTTATCACATTCATTATTTGGCAATATTACTCAAGAGTCAAGTTTATCTCTTAATATTACGCATAAATAGTTGCTCAAATGGGTTTTTTAGAACGCTTTTTGTATTTACTTTGGCTTTAAAATGTATTTATATTTAAAGCGGTATAAAATTGAGAAAAATGATTAATAATATAAATGCCTATATATACATATTTGTTATTTAATAAATATATCTAACGCTATACCATTTAACAATTATTCCTTGCCATAATAATAGTTATGCGTGGTGAATTTGGAGTACCGCTCACCTGTGGCCCCATGGCGGGACGAAGTAGAGGCAGCAGTGCACCCGGTTGTCCTGGATGTTGCGTCGATTGAGTCCGCTCTCGTCGGTGAAGTACTGGCGGAACTGCTCGTCGATGTACTGGGTGCACACGCGCCAGCTGTCCTCGCAGTTGATGGCATCCCCGAATCCCGGGGTGTCCACCACCGTCAGCCGGAGCCGCACGCCCCGCTCCTCGATGTCCATCGTCTTCTTCTCCACCTTCGTCGTCTTCTCGATCCGCTCCTCCACATTGGGCATCTGTCGGTTCTTGTAGAGATCGCCCAGGAAGAGGCTGTTGATCAGGGTGGACTTGCCCAGCCCGGACTCGCCGACCACCATCAGGGTGAACTCGAAGCCCCGCTTCACCGACTTCCGGTGCACTTGCTCTGGAAGGGTGGCGAAGCCGATATAATCCCGATCCTTGTCGAACGACGGCGTTTTAGCTGTGGCGAAAAATATGTACAATTATGTTAGTACAAGCTTGTAAGTGTTAATTTTTTTCCAATTTATACTAACTAATTTATGACACCTTCTTTTTTCAAAACGCTTTCGGCAATTTAAAAAAAAAGGGTACCTTATAAATTAGAAAATTATTGTGTGGTTTAATGATTACTTTCACTAATTTCTATTAAAATTATTTTCTAATAAATACACCACCAACAATTGAGAAAGTATTTTGTTAGGCCTTTTGATAACAATTCTTAGATAACAATTCTATGATCAAATATTTAAGCTCAGTCGTTAAGTTACATGCCGAATTATTATAAACAAAATGTATGACATTTTCTAAGCTTACAAAGTATTTACAAATTTGGCTTGAGAATAATTTCGTTAATTGTAATTTTAATTTTAAAAAGAGTATGTATATTTTACTAACTTAAGATAAAAAAAAAGATTGCCTACAAATCAATAAATCACAAAAATCATATAATATATTATTGAAGATTATATTATTTACAATTTATAAGAAAAAAGTTATTGAGATGAGCTCGTATAAAATCTTAGATAACGATTCAATGATTAAATCTTTAACGTAAAACTGAAACTTTAGCAGATGGTGGCGAAAGAGTGTTTGCAATTATTGTTATATGCTAATCAATTGGTCTCCTTTATCTCAGATTTTCATCCGTTTGTAAAGTGTAGAGTGGGGAAACGTAAAACGGGCTAATCGACTAAAGGACCTTGCACTTGGGTCTTCAAGCTTGAAGCTTGGTTCTTGAGCGACTTCATCGTCGTCTCATTAGGCAAATGAAATGCTGCAATGGCTTTCGAGTGGAGCGCTGACAGAGTGCAGAAGTGACAGAACAGAACGGAACAGAACAAATAGGGGCGGGGAATCCCCTTATGTGCGGCCCCTGGATCCTTACACATGTTCCTGCTGCTGGTGGGTCCTGGTCTCTGGTGTCAGGTCTCTGGTCTCTGGTCCTCCCACCTCCCTTTCCCGTCGAGTTTCGTGTGTATACGGAACGCCTACTTAAAACGTAATTGGCCCAAGCCTGGCCACTTTTTCTGCCTTCCGGGTTTTCACAGTGTCTTCCTGTTTGTTGGCTGTTTTTTGTATTTATCAGCAAATTTGCCACATAGTTGGACTCGATTGTTTGGCCGTCGTTTTCAGTTATGTTAGAGTCAGTTGTTGTTTGTTATTTGTTTGTTTGGTCGTTGAAAAAATAAATCCCCGAGTTTAATGAACACTTTATTGTATTGTGGTGGAGCTGCAACTGGCGAGCGAGCTGCCCTAAAACCATCCAAATTTAATGGTCTCTCGTGCGCTCTCTCTTCCTCCCGTCCTTTTGCCACCCCTCTCTCTGTCCTTTTTCAAGGATGTTACATGAAGTGGCAACACTGAAATGCAACTTTCCCCGTACTATCACCCTCTAATTCACGTTCTCTCGGCGCTTGCGCTCGAGAACCTGGCTCAAACTAGCGGAAGCCCGAAAAAAGTGGGCCAGATGTTACGGCGCTTTTTGGTCAAACGGTCGCGGCACCGAGTTGCCAGATAGTCGCGGGAAATACTGATTTCCCCAATATGTTTCTAGTTTTAGAATAATTTTCCAAGTCAATAATTTTTGAATTTTATTTTAAAAAAATAACAAGCAAAAGTTAATATTTAATTTGCGATCTTAATACAAAAAAAAAAAATGTCATTATATTGTTCACATTAATATGTTAGTTTGTATGTCATTAAACGAACATTTAATTTCTTTGAATTCCATACCTGAGGGGTCTACATATGGGTTTAAATATCCCATTTGGCAAACATTTACGGTTTCCCCAGCCCGCTGCTCGATTTCTTGCATTATTTCACATACATTTTAAATTTCTACCCCTTATGCACTTTGGGTAACTGCCCTGCCCGCTGCCTGAGATATGGTAGCACTGGTTGAGGGTCCACCCCCACGGATCGGTGAGCCACCCACCCCTTCAGATTTTCTAAGGGTGTCACTCAGCGGGGAGACAGTCAGCTCATTGTTCCCGCTCACGTTTCGATTTTAATCGAGTTCGGAACTCCTTCAGCTGGCAAGGCCAAGGGGAACTGGAATGCACTCCTTCCTGAAGGGACACAGTCCAACCCCTCCAAACCTTAAGACGGCATTGCACTTTCTAGGACAAATCCAAATTGGTGATACAAAATATTAATTTTAATATTATTTTCTAACCATTTTATTTGTTAGATCGAGTTTAATTATGTTAATGTTATATGGTAAGAAAAAGGAAAAAAAGTAATTTTCCCAAGTCAGACATTTTTTTAAGCCTAATGAAGTGATATTTTATATGTTATATAATATTGGTAAATCAAACAAGCACACAATATTGAGCCATACAATAATAAAACAGAATAACCGTCCTAAACTAAACCCCTTGGCACGTAAATCTCCATGGGAATGTATCGAAAGAAAGCAAGTAAGACAGGAATTAACCGAAAAGCACCACTTTTTACCCCTTCTTTCAAACCGTTTGGCTTAAAATATTTTGCGTACACTTTGTTCAATTATTGCAAATCGCGTGTAAACACTGGATGAACTTATACCGCTTATCGTGATGGCAAGATATTTGTTTTTGAGTCTTAGGGCGTAGATACAGTTATCTCGCCGGATCGCTGTTTGTGTGGCCATATCTTTATCTGTCGGATAAATGTGCGAAATCGGGCCCAGACCACAAGGAAGGCTAATGAGCGCAATGACTTGGCCCGACTCGAAGATTGGCTTGTGTAAACAAAAGAGGGGTATGCGAGTTCTAAAGGGTGAGATGCAGAATGCACAGAGAAAAAATGTATATAGTGAATAATATGGGTTTCAGAGCTCACATTTAAATTAATTAGGGGTTTTAAACGACTTTTTACCTTAGGTATAGCTGTTTATTTGGGATAGACCGTTGTACCATTTTAATGTTGTAACATGAGAAAATCAATTGGCATAAACACAATGATTCCGAAACATTGAATGAAATATAAAACTTATAAAAAGCTATTAAGACACCAATTTCACAATACCTCATCTTTTCTATTCACCTGTTACTTGTATTTGCTTTAATAATTTATTTATGTGGGAGTAGCACAGTAAAATGGAGGTTTTATTGAGAAGAACGAAGAGTTCCAACAACTTTCAACATCCATTCTCCACCTGCTTTATCTGTTCCGTCAGTCGAGAAGTGAAAACGCCCACTATGACACCCACTATGTCACTCCAGCCCCCCATCATTGTCCATTTTCCATTTTCCATTTTCCAACCCTCCCACACGCCTGACTAAATCTGAGGTCTCAATTCTGTAAATCTGATAGTTCGTTCCCCCCGCCGCCTAGTTTTTCTCTCTGTGTCTGCTCTCGTTGAAGATCTTTATCGCCGCTGCTTATTGTCGTTTGTTTATCCCAAAGAGCTTTTCTGTGGGCGTTGCAGTTTTCATCTTTTCCCCACCAATTTGCCCGGGGCTTACCCCTCTTCGATGAGGTTCATTGACTAGACTTGTCGCTGGCATCGTCATTATGGCTGGGTCGCTCGGGCGTCTGTCCCTATAATATTGTACACACAAAGAAAAAAAATACTCTTTACTCCCAAAAGTTCTCAAAAAGTTAGGGCTACCAGAAATGGTAGATTTTATTACAAAATTGAATCAAATCTTTTGTCATTAAACTTTTATTGATGAGAATTACCAATAGCAACATCTTTTACATTCTGATTCTTTGAGACCATTATTGTAAAACTGAAGAAATGCCAATATTTTGTATGGTTTTTTAATCATTAAGATAAAATTATATGTTCACCTATATTTATATTTTAAACAAATCTTTTAACAAACCATTCTTGCTCATTAAGAAATGGTTATTTTCTGGGGTGTATTGTTGTTTTATTTTCCATCAATTGCTGCGCGAGGGGAAAAACATATCCACGAGAATTATTATATAGGTTGATGGGTGTCAAACACTTGAGCACTTATCGTTTGAATCGGAATCGCTGGCAAATGGCCTGGGAAATGATTTTCCGCCGCACTCGCCATACGATCTCGATCGGCTTTATGACAGACCATTTAACACTTGGCGACACATCAATTTCAATCTCGGTCGCTCACTCATCCGCTTTATATTCCCAGCCTTTTTTCGCCCATCTCAATTTCATTTCAATTAGGTTCAATTCGAGTTCTGCTGCAAATGCAGCTTACTTTTTTTGCCTTCCAGTATATTTATATACCCTATGCCGATGGCAAAGGTTTGCAATCCATTGCAATAGTGTAAAATAAATATTTATGAAATTCTCATACTCGAACTAAATACTCAGAAAATGTTTCAAAGTGCCACTGAAAAATTACAATGGTGTAAAATAAATAATTATGAAATACTCAATCTTTATTCATTTATATACAAATTTGTTTGTACTGCCATCAAACTGGAGTTTAAGTCAAAAACTACCTGTACGAGCAATATTTTGCAATATTCAAAACAAGAAAACGTGTCAATTATTTTAAGCAAACAATTTGTCTTCAATTCAAAACATGTCAGGAAAATACAATTTTTTCAAGGCGGTCGTCTAGAGTATTTGCAATGTTGGCTTCCCCGACTAACCTTTCACCATTCTTGTTATATTTTCTTGGAGCTCTACGCATCTTGTCCCTCTTCTCGCCAGAGTTCGAGTGGCTTGTTGAACGCACGAGTGCCCAGACTGGGGAATAGGAATACCAGGAGGGGGTCTTTGGGGTCTTGAAGTGGTCTCTCCTTGCAGCCATTGAACGTGCATCGGCATTGGGTTTCTTCTCCACTTACTTTTCAGCTTTTTCCTGCCCAGCCCAGTCGGTTTCATTTCGGCCCAGCCTCAAAAGCATTTGGGTAAGTAAACAAAAGGCAGTGGGCCAGCCGGAGAACCATAGTAAAACTTGCTCAAATATCACAAAAATGTGCATGCAATTAATGAAATGTACTATTCCCTAAAAAAAACTATATAGTCTGTATAATTTATTAATTTAAAATTTAAATTTCAAGCTAACAAAATCTTTAATAAAACAAATTTTAATTTTAATAGCTTAGGAACCACCAGTTTGAATAAGACAATTCTCTTTATACTGAATATTACTTTTTCTTTAAAGATTTAAATAAAAAGTATCTTGGCCAGGGTTTACTGTACAGCTGTCCACACTTCCAAGGGCCTTGTTGCAATGTTCCATAAATAGCTGCATCTCCGCTTCTGGCATGCTGAAAACTTTCAAAACAATTGACGGCATTTGAAGTAGCTGCCCAGGTTTCCGCCTCCCATTTCCCCACCCATGACCCCCCTCTCTGTCACCTTTCAACCCCCACTCCTGTTGACTGCATTTAAAGGGAATTTCTCGCATTCTGAGATCCATTTTCAATCCGTTCGATCTTCCCTGCCATTCGATTTCGAAATTCTTCAGTTTCCACGCAGATAAAATGTTCATTTTAGATGAACTCGTACAGAAAGCCACACAATTGCTTCATTAATTCAAAGAACTAGCAATTTAGATTTTACTATCTAATGTCATATACATATATTTGTAATTTTGTGGTAGCTATAATTTCATGATGAATTTTGTTAAGACATCATACTTAATTTAAAATTCTTCAAGAAAACTAACCTTAAAAAAAAACAAATTTAAATATTTTTAAAAATACATATATTTAAAAACTGAAACAATCTTTAGGATATAAAACCTGTTATAATTTATTTTTAATATTTATGTATTAATTTTTTATTCATACTTATAGCTTTATAGTAGTTGTTAATGGACTTTCGGTGTCAGGCTGCAACTTTGATCTTTGAAATGGATCTGCCCCGCGTTTGACACCCCACCATTTTTGGGTTCATTCCCGCCGAAATGCACCTTGCTTGATTTACGCATTCTATTTATATTACGTGTACATATAACCGAAAACATACAAATCTGTGCCATTGCAGCTCCACCCCCCCCCCCATTTAACCCCTTTTTGGAGAACCGGGCATTTGACAGCTTTATGCACTGATTTCCCTAATTGCCATGTAAATTCCACTCCCACTGTGCGCTATATACTGATGCGGACAAAAAAAAAAGCTGAAAGCTTGAAAACATTTTATAAATCAAACGGCGAACTATTCTGCATAATTTAATTCAATTATAAAGTTTTTTTTATTAATTTAACAGCTTGATTCTATTATTTTTCGAGTTGGTTTATAAAGAATTTTTTTTTTCAATCTACTAAGCTATTTTATAATAGTAAGTAGCACATTTTTCAAAATTTAAACTTTGACTTATAATATGAAAATTTTTTTTTATATATACTATATTTAACTATATATTTAAATTTCTCCAGTGCTTGTGTCTTGCCTGCAGCTGTAGCACTGCATGTAAACGCCCCCACATTTAAACAATGCATAGCAAACATATAGAACATATAGCAGACATTTTGAAGGGAACGACACAACCACAGTAGTGGAGATGGAGACAGCAGGAACATATGAATTCATTTGCCATAACAATGAAGTTCGCTCTTAATGAGTTTTTAAACGCTAAACTGCAGCATTTTTAATTGGAACTAACGAATGAAAGCCTAAAAAGTGGAAACTGCATCTTGGGAGTGAATGCATAGGAAAAGGCACAATGGAAATGGAAGACTAAACTTAGACAATCGATGAGCGTGATATTTTCCCGATGCATCAACTAATTGAACTCCATATGGGCAGTGTTGCTGGAAATACAGGGAACTCCCAGAAACCAATGTTAGTTGTAATTATGAAATTCACAATTTTTAATTCGATTTTAATACGTTATAAATTATTTTTCGATTTATCATACAGAAGTGGTAGTAATAAACCAATTTTATGTAATGAGAGAACATTTAAAAAACACAGAATTTACCTAACTAATAAAGATTTACTCGCTATGTTAATAAAATCGTTTGAGTTGATGTTCTTCGATAAAGTTAGCTTTTTTATAATTCACCAGAAAACATTGTAAAACCAACTAATAATATAAAAATAGCACTTTAGTTGAGCTCAGTACAATATATATAAACGCCAATTGCCCTCGCTAAGTATTGTTTATCTTATCACGTTTGATTCTAGGTATCTGAGTGTAAACATGGGCTTGCCAATGACTATACACACAACAATTTGTGTTTTTTTGCGTAGGTACTAATAATCCAATCGTACAGTTGTATTGCACTCATTTATAATAATTATATTTGTGCAATGAAAATCTATAATTGTATGAAGCGAAACAAGTAATTAAATTTATCAAAATATTTTTATTTTTTTTATTTTTTTAGTTATTTAATATTTAATGCGAATTTGTTGAGTTTTATTAAATGTTTTTTCATGTATTGCTGCAATAGTTATTTAAACACAGCGACTTTTGGACCAGTTGATATGTAGAGGTACACCTGCTAGAGTTTTTTGAATACGAATTTTTAATCACAACTTAGTCAATTGACCAACAATAAAAAAATTTCTTGTTGTTGCAAAAAAAAAATGATCCAAATGCCATAATTTCAATGCATGTTTTTCTCAATAGGCCAGTGTTTTAGGTAAATATATGGCGATTTTCCAATATTTAGAATAACATTTCTATAAGTGTAGCTGTGGGACTGAAACCCCTCGCAAGAGTATAGAATTATGTGGGCCGCTTGGTTGAGGCGTACCCTGATATCGGAGACACAAATGCTCATCGGACACTAACGACATGTCAACCAGGAGTACCGTTAGCTGCGGTCACGTTGCCACCAAGTTAAGGCCAATGCCAAATGGCCAAGACCAAAAGACATCAAGGCCTAGACCGATCTGCAATTGGTATTGGGTGCGGCCAACTGCAAACTACACAAAACCAAAAATAAGAAGAAAAAAAATTGAAAACATAGAGAAGGGGGCAAAAAAAAAAAAAATACAAAGTCTACGCCTACCAAAAACGGCAGTCGCAACTCCCAGTCCAAAAGCAAGAGCCAAGAAAATACAAAAAAATAAAAGCCACGGCGAAAGCGAAGCCAAAACAAAACAAAGCGGGCAAAAAAGGAAAGGAAGCCGCCGTCGACTTTCCAAGCCATCGGAAAATCGGTAAATAGTTGGCCAGCCAATTTTCTTGTCGGCGGAAAAGCAGTGGAGTGCGCCACGTAATGGGGAAGCCAATCGAGATCCCAGATCCCAGATAAGATCGATCCAGCCGAGGGCAATTGGCCCGCGGAGAACCTACACTCGAATTGAAATCATCGAAGTTTGCACGAAGTAAATCAGTTTTTAAACTTTATGGTAACATCATCCTATACTTTATACTTCCTAAAGTGCCACTAACTTGTAGTTTTTAAACATTCGTATACTGATGTACAATTTTGTAAACTATTCTTCTTATAATAATATATGTATAAAATATATATATATATATATATATATATTATTTATTTAAAGTTTAGTGTAGTACTTTTCTATATTTCTCAATTATTTTGTTTACTATTATTTTTTTTGTTATTATGTAAAGTTTAAAAGCTAGAGATAACTACTTGTATTTATTTTATCTAGCAATAATTGATCGCAAAAGAGTTTCTCGACAACCTTCTATCTAATTATCTTGGGAAGTCATTCTTGGTATTATCATTTCCGATAACCTATGCTTTGGTTGGGTTATTTAATAATGAAACACTAAAGATAACGCTAAAGCGTAAACTTTAGTGATCAATTAAAATATATACTCAAAAAAAGAATGCAACAAAAATAAGAAAGGTAAGAAAACCAAACAAGCGTTAAAAGAAGAACAAGTTTTTAAAATGGAAAGGATCTTTACAATAAATACAAAATGATAAAAAGGTTGACACCACTAAAAAACAATCATATTTAGGTTATGCTACCACAGTTAAAACATTTAAAAAATTTTAATATTTATCAAAACGGAATTTTTAAAGCCGCGGATTGATAAGAACAGAATAATGAATAATAAGAGCATACAAGTTTGTAGGTAGATTCGAAAATTGTAAAACTTGAAAACAAATACTAATAAAAGTATTGAAAGGCTGCAAATATTTTGAGCCCTTTGTAAACAGTTCGATCAACCCTTTAAACCCATAAAAACTGTTGTTTTGTATTTTCGCACCCTTGAGAAAGGATTTACTTACGTTTGGGGTAAATGGGTGGACGGCATTTAACCGCCTCGATGATGTTGTTGTTGTTTGTGATGCTGTTTCTGCTGCCGTTGATGTTGCTGATGGCACTGGCCACGCCTCCAGCAGCTGGACCGCCCATCGCCGGCGGCTGGCTGAGGGGGAGGGGCGGGGGCGGCGGCTGGTGCTTCATGGTCGCCGCCGGTGGCACATTGCCGCCGCCAAAAAGGCGACGCTGCGGTAGAAACGCCGTTTTGCCGCCTGTGTTGCAAGTTGCAGGTTATAAGTTGCAAGTTGCTGCTGTCGCAGGTTGCCAGTAGCCAGCTGCTACTGTTGCCACATTAATATTTCACTGTTTATTCACACTGCGCCTGGGGGGTTTAATTAAATTGGCATTTAGCAAAGGTTGCAACCTTGCAAATTACTACTACATTTGTACAAAATAGTTTATAAGAGCTAACAAGATGTCAGGATTTAAATTCATTTTTTTTTAAGTATTTTCATTTTTGCAGTTGGCTGCCTATGCAGTTGCTACTTGCGATTGCTGCATTAAAAAAAACGTTGATTATATTTAATACACTACCTGAGGATTAGATTTTATAAAATTTTGGAATACAAAAAAAAAATTATTTAAAATATATTTAAACATTTACTTTTACTGTTTATAAGGTTTAGTAATCTATTTAAGTGATTTGCTCTTTCTTTCCTTAATTTAATATAATGTTTTTAAGCAATTAAAGCTTTCCGGAATTTAAACCTTTCAGTATGTACATTTTATAGAATCATTTGTTATTGAAGACTTAATATATGAATATTTTCTAGCCTAAGGGTTAAGTTTAACTGTAAATTACGCACACACGGTTATCTAGTGCTTATCTCACGCGGGAAGGTGCGAGTGGGAGGGAGGGAGTGCAAAGAGAGGGGACGAACTGCAATATTGACTTTTTAGGGTTTCTGCATATGTATGTATATTTGCATGCATTCGCAATTGAAAACTGCATACTCAATGGGTGGAGAACTAACGGTGGTGCAGCTGCTTCACCTTGACCTACACAACCACAATTGCAATTGTGATTCACAACATACACACACACTAAAAATCACAACACTCATACACGCACAAGAAATAATAATAATAAAAAAAGCTCACGCACTTTGTTATTAACTATTTCCGTTGTTTTTCCTTTTTTTCAAGCAAAACTTCAAAAAATTCCAAGAAAAAATTTTTTAGGCGAAAAATAGCTCAAATCTCAACATAAATATTTTTTACAAGAACCGAAATATTTATTCCCCGGCGATATATATATTCCTCTATATCTTTCAATCGTAAACAACGGAGCGCGCGTGTTTATTTCCCTTTGCGAACTGAAAAACGAGTGTGACCGCGGAAAAGATACAGCGTGCCAATATTTGAATGTAACGAAAAAATGAGTAAATCGAAATTGTTTTCTGGGTTATTTAAATATAACGCAGATATGAGTGCTTATCGATAACCAATTTATTTACACAAAATAAACTTTTACCTTTTATTCTGCCCACAATATTTAAATGGGGTATTTACTTTTAAAGTACTCATGAAAAAATTACTAGTTTACTAGTATATATATTTTAACCACACATATTTAAAAATTTTTTTAATAAATATGTTACTATAAAATGTTAATTATAAAACAGGTTTTAGCTAAAATACAACTTTTTAATAACAATATCAACACATTTTTTGGGTTAGCAATTTAGCAAAATTGCAAAAACACGTTTGGAGTATTTTAGAAAACATTTGTTATAATAACGCTGCAAAAGAAAACTTATATAAGCGTAATAAGAAGATATCATAACTGATTATGGAATTTTTCGGACAAACAACAAAACAACAAAAAAGAAAAAAATTGTATTACCTTTTGGCGGAACTTTTACAAAAATAAACTAGGGTTTTATATTTGAAATTAGTCAAAATTAAATAAATCAAAGTTTTTAGTTCTGTTAGACGTACATTTTGTCTTATTGAAAATGGTCCAACAATTTGTTGATTACTTTTGGAGTTAGACCGTCGAAAAGTTTAAAAATAAAATAGTTTCTAGAAAAATACGATTGATCTGCGACGCATTTGCTAAGATGAGTAAATTCTCATATTGGTTTTTATTTTCGAAACCCATTACATGCTTAACTTACATTGAGAAAATATTTTGAGCGACATGCGCAAAAGCTTTTTGCGCTGAGACCCAATTTTCGAATTTAATGATAGGGGTTAAGTGAGTTTTAGAATTTAAAAAAATACTAGCTATATTTATCATATAAGAAACTATAAGGAAATAGACATAATCTTCGAAATATTATGGTTTTGAACCGTTTTATGGAGATTAAATCGGATAGTTAATATGAAATTTTAGAAATACCAAATAATATGTTGGAGTGCTGACAAAAGTGGGAAATGATTTGTTCGCTTTCAAAAGCTAATCTCCGTGAAACCTCAGCGGGCACTCAAATTCGGTTGGCTGACAAAAGAATGCTGCTTTGTAAACAAGCAGTTGAAAAGGTTTTTCAGATATAAATGCTTTTATAAACCCAAAACAAAGGACAAAAAACTTAAGAAAAATGATTTTTAAATGCAAAAATAAATGAATTTTTAGTTTTCTGAGAAACTGCTTAACACACAACCTTTGAGGCTGAATGGAGGTCTTACCAATGGGGCAGCTTGATTTTTCTGGCCTCCATCGAACACACGCACAACGCGCCACAAACTTAGTCGAACTCTAACATCGCTGGCAATCGGACGCGTTTTGAAAACTAGCTCTCTCTCCGATTTCATTCTGGTTTCTTGGTTTCTGGCTTTTGGCCTGGGAAAGTGTAAGCCTCAAACGAATCCATTGAACGGGCATCAACTTCCTTTGATTTGTCAACCACGCGCGAGTTATTTGTTTTTTATTTTTTTTTTTGGGCCCCCTCCAATCGTTTGTTTTAGTGCTAATTTGGGCAACCGCGTAGGCGTAAAGAGAAACTACCCAGGAAAAACAATAAAAAAGAATTTGTTTTGCTTTCTGTTTGTTTGCCTTTTTTTTGTGTGTGCGAAATTGAAGCCCGGCAAAGGCAGCCGCCTGGAACAATGAAAGTTGATTGAATATTTTATGCAAATTTCCCATTGCAGAAGAAGGTGCGAAGAACAACGGCAGCTGCAAGAATAATAGAAAATCAGCAATTCAGCGAGCAAGAAACAGGAAATCGGCAGAAATCAGGTGAATACTGGCTGTTATTCGTGGGAAAGTTTAAGATCAAGGCCAGGCCCCTATGGCCATGGGTGGTTGAATGGGTGGTTGGATGGGCAGATATATGGGTGGTGCAGGCGCAACCTTGCTGCCACTGCCAAGGTGAAGGTCATGGCAGGCGAAAGTCGGCGGGCCTGCACTCGCTTTGTTGTTATATAAACACCCCACACCCCCAAAACCATTGGCTCACTAACCCAGTGCGCATGTCGCCTCCTTCGAAGGCCACCGCCTGACCTCCAGCGCCACCTCCCACCTCCCATTTCCCCAGTCCCCCAGCCGGGGGCAGGCTGATAGTTGGCAAGCAAGGAAGCAATGCCGTTTTTGCAAGGACTTCCAGGGTTTTTTTTAAAGCGAACTTATTTCCCAAACTTTACAAAAAACAAATTTTTATTAAGATAATTTATTGATACCTCAGTAACCGAGAACATTAAGTCGATCTGCCTTTAAATATAGATTTCTATTTTTAATACACATATCCAAATTCGATTTAAATTGACTTGCGAACTATTAAAAGCCACATTGTTATATTTATTGGCAAACAAATATAACAATGTTCTATATAGCAATTAAAATGGTTTTAATATTTTTTTGAAGCAGGAATAAAATATCAAAATATATAATATATATTCAAATATATTTCTGTTATTATTATTTGTTCGTTTTTCATATCAAATTTAATTTCTTAAAAGTTTTCTTATCTACTGAAATAAATAGTATTATTTATATGTATTTAAATAGTTTTTTTGTGAATATTCCGTTTTTTAATTTTCAAACATTGGTTAAGCTTTTAAATAAAGTTTCCAATAAACTGTTACCCGTGGCGATATAACTTAAAATAAAAAGACTATAACATCTAAATCAGTACTCAAAATATTATTAAATACATTGTTCTCCAAACCTTGTCAGTTTGAAATACAAATAATTTCTATCTAAAATCCAAATTCACTTTTGTCCTAAGTTTGATCTTTCGATAACGCCACTGAAATATGCTTGATATCAACAATTACAAGTTGGTTACTAATAATTTGGCCATGGGTGTGCCCCCCCTTTTGGCAGACTTAGCATTGAACTTGACAGTGGCGGAGCGCTTTGAGCCAGTGGCTGTCCACTTTCAGCTAACAAGGTTAGTGGGTTAACTGGCCTGCTTCAGTGCTCCGCACCCCACTCTTTAATCAGTCTTCAGTCTTCAGTCTTTGGTCTCCAAAGAGACGCCAGTCTTTCTCCGGGCCCGGATTCGGTCAAACCCGTTACCATTAACCCGCCGATCGGCTTTGGCATTGCTCTGACCATTAAAAGCCACTTACACTCGCTCGCCCGCTGACTTTCCATGCTAATTAAAATTGAAGCCCAAAATAAGAAGAAATTTGTTTGCCGCGACATGTCTCGACTTTTGAGTCTCAGTCGGAGTGGCGCTGGAGCTGGCGAAGTTGGTAATTGGTAATGTGGATGGCTTCTTGGAACTGGCACAGCCGTGGACCGGGTGAAATTAAGCCACTCAAGTGGGGCGGAGATGATAAACGCTGCGATTTCTTATCAGGTTTAAGCCACACTGACAAACAATAATTCATCCTTATACAATTTTGACTTTTTGACTGATATATCAGCAATGTTGACTTTAGGATTAAGAGGTCACAGAACCCGATTTTAACTTTCTTATTCAATAAATTAACTTTTTAAATTAGCAGCTTTAAAAAATCAACCTTCCTATTTAATAAAACTTGTAATTAAAAATATAAGAAAATAACTATATTTCGTATTTCTATCGTTATAATAATAATATGTATATTGGTTTTTGATTTTACATTTTCTTAAAATTGCATGTAATAATATGGAACAATATGTTACATGCTAGCAATTATCGAAGTTCCAGTTAAAAAATTTAATTAAAACTCATATTATTAAGTTTTTCTCGCCATGCAGTTGAAATAATGATTAGTTGGTAAACGGCTAACTTATAGGATTGCCAATTTGTAAATCAGTTATTGTTTTAATAAAACTGCTGCAAGCCACTGTAAAAGGTGAAAATAGGTGTTTCTAGATGTATGATTGAAAGTGAAGTGTCAATTTGAAAGTTTAATGAAATGATAATTGACTTATTTTCGAAAAGATACTTTTCTATAAGACTTATGTGCTCAGATTCCGAATCTGGGCAAAAATTTGAATTACTTTTTAACCTCAATAACAGGAGAACTGACTTGTGTTTTAACTAAAAATGTCTTAAAAAAGAAAGAGATAGGTTTTAAAGTCAATGACATATCGTTCACAAATTTTTCAAGACATAAATTCGAAAGAGACTAAAAAATAAACAAAATCGCAATTTTTGCAACTTTGAGGACCTTTTCTGACTTTTGCATGGCCAAATGTACATTTTTGATGTTTCTAAAATTACTTATTACCTATTTTGGAGACATGAAACGATTAATTCTAGCAATTTCTGATGCTTCTGGGATTTTGGTCTGCCAAATGTATTTGCATTTATGTATGTCAATGCAATCTATCATTTAACATAATGTTCGATTAAATTCGGGACAGCAGGGTCTTGAATATTTCGATATTCAACGGCCAAGCCCATGAATTGAGATCGTGGATCAGCGTGTTCTTCAATTGTCGACCAAAGACTTTAAAAGGTTCGATGACTTGTGCCGTGAATTGCATTTCGAGCGGCATTCAAAATGACAAACTGACTGACTGACAGACTGAGGCATTGACGGCCGGGTGGGGCAAACTGAAGAAACGTGCCGGTTTTCGAGTGGCAGGGGCTAGTAAAATCCACCGAGGCACGCCACGATCCCCAGCGATCCGAAATCCGTTAATTGTGCCCAAAAGAGAGCGCACAGACACAAAAACACAGGAAAATTGAAACTCTCGATGCTGAAAAATAAATAAAAAGTGCGAGACCAGTTAAATGAAAAGCAAAACAAAGTCATTAAACGCGGAGTGCTGGAGAAAAAAAACAGAAAACTGAAAACCGAAAAAAAAAGCGGAAAATTACCGAGCAATAATAGAAAGAGTTAAGCGAGCTGTTTGGCGTTGTTGTTCAATTTCATTTTCACTTTCACTGGCTGGCGGGGGAAAAGTGGGGAAAAGTTGCGCTCTGATAAACCGCTAAACTGCCAGAAAGAGACGGCACCAAGCGGGTTCTTAAAAGCGGTCACAATCCGCTGGCTCGTAAATGAGTCATGTAGAGATGACCCCAAAAAAGGGAGGATGGGCCACTTCCTCAAAGGGAACAATGGCTGAATAATATAATTATGTCAAATATATCCCATATTATACCGACTTTTATGTATCATCCACATCCATGTAAATCTCATACTTCATACTTTGCGTTTTTTATTGTTGTTTTTTTACAAAAAAAAAAAAAACATTGATTTCAAGTAGAAAAGAAAGCCAAAATCAACATTCTAAAGTCAGAATTTTAAGTAATAAACATTTTTAATTTTAATTCAACCTGCTATTATAAGTTATCACTTTAAAACTAGCACGTTAAAATAATATTAACATGCATATTATAATATTTTGTAAGGTTATTGTGATTTTTTTAAAGTGAACAACAATTTAAGGCACCTTCATATAAAATCATAAAAAATTAAGAAGCATTGATGAACTTATTTTTCTTTGATTTGTATTTGTTTTATATTTCATGAGCCTTATATTCGGAACCTTTTATATGAAAACCAATAACATTTAATAAGCGGTTTAACTAGTTTTGCTGTGCTGTTTTTTTTTTTAAATATTTTATGTGCTTGGTAGAATATAGTACATGTTATAGAACATATTTGAAACGTAGACAATATAGATAAGATATATACAGAATAGATAATTTTGAAGCGGAGTCCATTGCAGAATTGGGTGATAATATTTTTTAAAATATTTTTTGAAGTGCTTAAACATTTAACACCAATAATATGCCCAAAAAAAATGGTTTGATTTTTAATTAAACTAAGCCAAATTGAGAACCCAATTTTGCAATGTTTGGCCATCCAGGGATTTCCAGATTTTCAAGACTTACAAACTCGCCTTCTCCCTGATCCAAGTCCTCAGTTTGGAGACCCTTTCGTAGCCATCGGGAGCATCACGTCCGCAGCGGCCGATCACGAAACTGGCCAGGCCCACCAGCTTGCCCTCGTAGGTGGCCGGTCCGCCGGAGTCGCCATAGCAGGCCCCCTTGCCCTTGGGATGGAGCAGGCACATCGTGGTCTCCGGCAGCTGGTTGAGGTACTTCTGCT
Source organism: Drosophila gunungcola (assembly GCF_025200985.1). Taxonomy (NCBI): domain Eukaryota; kingdom Metazoa; phylum Arthropoda; class Insecta; order Diptera; family Drosophilidae; genus Drosophila; species Drosophila gunungcola. The sequence continues at coordinate 215,112 of NW_026453241.1, forward strand.
GGCAGGTCTGCCGGGCCAGGGCCTTCACCTGCACGAACAGCAGGGAGTTGGAGAGCGGTCCCATCTGCGAGATGGCGCCCCATCCGGATATGTCCACGGTGGCATCGCTGGGCGGATCGTCGGTGGCCAGTTCGATGGCGGCGATGTTGGAGCCAAGGGTCAGGGACCTTTGCAGGCGCAGCACGGCCACATCATAGCCATTGCCCCTGTAATTGGGATGCACGGTAACGCTGGCCACCGGAACCCTTTCTCCGCCGCTCGAGAGGAGCAGGCTGCCCGCCTGGACCGCCAGTTGGTTGGCGGGAACTCTAAAGGCGCATATAGGACAGGCCGGTTAAGGGTTAGGGCTACCAGAAATACGCGAATTCTTCAGATTCCAATACCCACACATTTCTTCCTTGCTTCACGCAGTGGGCGGCAGTGACGACATAGTTGCTGGACAAAATGGATCCACCGCAAATGTGACTTTCACGGCGACGAAGGGAAATCTGATGGGGGAATTGGCCCTCCATCGCCTGGGTTCCGCCCAAAATCCGGGGTTCCACAGCGGTGTTATTTTTGGCCCGAACTTGTCCCACAATTCCGGATGCACAAAGCATCAGCAAAAAAGTCCAAAAAGGTAACATGACTGGATGAGTAAGCTTCCTAAAGAGCTATGCTTGCTATAAGGTTTACCTGGCTTTTATATATGTGACCCAAACTTAAGGGGCTCATCATCATTAGTTCGTCGAAGTGTCAAAGTCAATGGCGCTATCGAGCTTTAACCTAATTTGGTTAGTTTTTGTTTTCTTACATTTTTTTTTGCAAATGAAGCCCTCCTAATTACGATGGGGTTCAGATGTAGAAAAATCAAACAAAAAAAACATTCTTAAAGGGGTTGTATAACATTCAATGGGAAGGGCTCGGAAGTGGTTATCTTTATTAATAAGATTCCGGGAATAACAAATATCCCTATATTTAAAGGTTACAACTTAAATGATGGTTATTTGTATAACAATGCAGATAATATGTTTATTTTTGTCAATAGTTTATTACACAGTATTGGACCCATTTCCGACCATACAGTTGTGACTACAGTGATATTAATACGCTCAAGTCAAAATAGTATCCACTGTGATACATTTTTTTTTAGCAAAAGTCCTGGAAAAATTTTTCAAAAATTATTTATAAAATAAAAATTATTTTTTTCACAGTTCTTCAGTTTTAACCAGTTTTAACTTTTCATTTGAAAGTGCTACCATTTGTATTTTTTTATTTATTATACATTAATTTTATTAATTAAAATGCCTTTAATATGTACAGCTTTAAATTAGATGGAGGACCTTTTTTAGTGGTGTTTTCCATGGGGTCCAGGTCTTCAGTTTGGAGATCCTTTCATAGCCTTCGTTCCGCCCACAATTCGGGCTGTCGAAAAAGTTAAAAAGTTAATGGTTTTACTGGCCTTTATGTATGCACCAAACTTAAGGGGCTCATCATCATTAGTTCCTTTTTAATGTCAAAGTCAATGGCGCTATCGATCTTTAACTCATTTTGTTGGTTTTGGTTTTCTTATTTTTTTCGCAAATGAAGCCTTTTTAATTACAATCTAACAAAAAAAACCTTCTTAAAGGGGTTGTATAACTTTCCATGTAATGCCTTTGTTTATTGATAAGATTCAATGTGGTCTGAAGTTAAAACGTAAAATTTATTCATATACCATTTTCTTATTTTCAATTTTAAGTACAAATAATTTCCACTGTGATAAATTATTTTAATAAAACACATAAATAAAAGATGGAAATGCATAGTTAAAATTTGGAATTCTATACCTTGAATGCGTTAAACTCTTCAATAGATTTTCTATGAGGTTGGTACTTAAAAACACATCAAATTAATTTTTGGTACCATTTTCGGAAAAAAATATATATTCCCATGTTCTAGCCCAATTAAGCTGGAATTAACAATCAACCATAAAATAAATATAATTGACTGAATAAAACAGTGGATTCTATTTTGGTCAACGAAAAATTATTTAGAAAAATCCGCACTTATCACTTTTTTAAGTGATACAAAATTAATTTGTTATTTTTGTAGACGATCATTTCAATTAATATGAAAGAACAAACTTTGAGGTACTTTGCAGTTGGGCATGGTATTTTTTCCTGATTTTTACAAGCCGGCCAGCTCCGCGATTTAGGTCCTCAGCTTGAAGATCCTTTCGTTGCCATCTGGAGCCGCTCGTCCGCAGCCACCGCACAGCAGACTGGCCAGGCCCACCACCTTGCCCTTGTAGGTGGCCGGTCCGCCGGAGTCCTTGAAACAGGTGCCCCTGTCCTTGGGACCTGCCGCCGACGGCAGGTCTGCCGGGCCGTCATCCGCACCTGCACGAACAGCAGGCTGTCGGAGATGGGTCCGTTTTGGGAGGTCTGTCCCCATCCCGAAATGTAAACTGTTACGCCGTCGGGCGGATCCTCACTGGCCTGTTGGATGGCGGCGGTGTTGGGGTCAAAGGTCAGGGCGCTCTGCAGCCGAAGCACGGCCAGATCGGGACCTTGACGACTGTAGTTGGGATGCACGGTAACAGTGGCCACCGGAACCACCACTCCGCCGCCCGAGAGGAGCAGACTGCCCGCCTTGATCGTGAAGAGCTCGGCGGGATCTCTACGGAGAATCGGTTGCAAGGTGAATTTGAGGAGATATTTCACATCTGACACAGCATCTCCATCCTTCAGCCAATGGGCAGCGGTGATGACGTGGGTGAACGAGACTATGACTCCGCCGCAGTTGTGTTCTCCACGGAGACGTAGGGAAATCTGGTGGGGAAATTGCCCATCCTTCGCATTCGTTCCGCCCACAATCCAGGGCTCTATTTGGGTGTCATTCTTATTGTTGGCCTGAACCTTTCCCCGGATGCCCGAAGCACAAAAAAAACAGCAAAACAGTCCAGAAATATGACATGACTGAGTTCTTTAAATGTCATACTTCTCTGCATTTATATATGCCCCAAAATTAAGCGGCTATTCCATCATAATTACCCTAAAATGTCAAAGTCAATGTAACTATCACATATCAACTATCTAACCTATACCTAATTTGTATTCTTCGCAAACTATGCCCTTATAATTACTAGGGCAGTTAGGCGATGATAAACTAAATGAAACTCCCCTGGGCTTGTGTAACGTTCTCTGGGCTAAAAGTGCCGAACTAAGGTAGTTAAATTTCAGAAAAATAAAATAAAATACAAAATAGTCGTTATCATTTACATATCGTTCCCTTAGAGTTTAGAGTTTAGTTATGATTATCAGAAAGAATTAATTATTTGTAAGCCAAAAAAAGTTGATTATAAAGATTTGTTTCGGTCTTAAGTCTGTTTACTAAATTAAAAGAAGGTTAAATCAAATCCAAATCAATGATTCGGATTGTTATATTACCAATTGAATTGTTTTGACGCCTTACATAATTTTTTAAAATTCCCAAGAGTCCGATATCTTGAGCACCTTACCGAAATTGATCCAAGAACCCCTTGCTCTAACGATATCTCGAGTTATGGGCCATAAAACCGGTGCCATTGAGGTCATAAATAAGTGAGCATTTCACACGTACTCCGACGGCGTTTAGTGAGCGATTATTACGTTAACCAGTGTCCACTGTCCAGTGGCAATCGCCGATCCTTATCCTTATCGCAATCGGGCAGACGATTGAGTCACCGCCATGAAAAACACAGCCCACAGTTCGTTGGGGAAATTAGGAAAAAATTATAATTGTAGGTGGAAGGGCCAGTGGAGAGTATATACATATGTCTAGGCAATCTGCTCCTGGATCCAGTCGTGGAAGCTGGAGAGTCGCACAAAGACATTCGGGTAGCGGGATCCGCAGGCGCCCACCACGAAGTTGGTCAGCCCGATCAGCTTGTCCCCGTGGACGACGCCACTGCCTCCGTCGCCGTGGCAGGTGCCCTGCTTGAGTTCGTGGTCCAGGCAGAAGCTGTCCTCGCTGTGATCGCTGTAGGCATCCAGGCAGGCGGCCTCCGGGGCCACCTTCAGTGACATCTCGCGGATCTTGTAGGACGCAGTGCCCTCGGTGGTGCGACCCCATCCCGCCACAGTGACCTCGGATCCCTCGGCGGGCAGCTCCTCCCCGCTGGCGACCACCTCGATGGCCTTGATCCGATCGGTGAAGGCCAGCGGAGAGGTCAGGGTGAGCACGGCCACGTTGTTCCGCAGCTTATAGTAGTCCGGATGGACAGCCACCGATTCCACATAGGCAATGCGTCCACCCGCATACTGGTTGGTGCTGCCCACGCGACACGACAGACGACTGGCATCGATTCTGTTTTCAGAGGGTAAGGGTTAAGGGTTTCGATCAATCATTGAGGTAAAAGAAGAAAGAAGAAATAAAATGAAAATAAATAGAAAAAATATCTAAAAGTCAAGGAATTATGTACTACATTTTCTTAAATTGAATTTTGAAGTGCAATCATAATAATAATAACTACTATTGAGTCCATGACTTAACACACAAAAAAAAAATAGTTACAGAAACATAGCTAGCTGTAACAATTTACATGAGTTTTGAAACTTTTGGGTATGAAACATTTCCTAGAAGGTCAGGTATTAAATTAAAACCACGCAAGTATCAAAATAAAAGTTACATGCTTTAAAAATAAGGCCTAAGACTACAGTTTGAGACTCTTCGGTAAAGAAATGGAACTAAAAAGTTATTTCATTTGGTTTTGAATTTAAACTAAAAGTTACAAACTGCCTGTAGCTTATTTTCGAGACACACTTATTTATGTACTTAAATATTTAAATTAACAAATTAAATTAAATAGTTTTTAGATGCGAGTTTTTAGTTAAACGATTCTTATTTGACTTAAATTGTAATCAATTTTTTTTGGGTTTAATTATAAGTTCAGTTTTCAATTTTGTTTTTGTATAATAAAACGTTTTATAATAGGAAGGCATCCTGTCATATAATATCACTTATTCGCCTAGTTGTACACTCCCATCTAGGCAATACCATGCATAAATTAGTGTTTAGTTTCAAAGCACTTTTAACTACTATTTATTTAGGAAAGGACAAAAAAATGAATTATAAGTTTATATTTAACAAGTGCTAAAAACTTTTTTTTTATATAAAGAGATTGTAAACAGAGACATAAGATAATAAATCAATAATTGTAAATCGACAGAAATTTTGATAATAAAAATTATTAACTGGTGGTTTTACAAGTGATTGTTAAATTGTTGCAAGAAAGTGAGATACCAACAACCAAACAAGTTGTAATAAAATCCAACAATGTTAGGATATCACGCATACGTACAGTGGTTTCTATTCATAATTTTTGTCCACCTATCTCGTCTGTCTTATTTAAATCTATAAATGCAATAGCTTTTGGGTCACACTCACAGCTTTCCATCGCGGTGCACGCAGTGGGCGGTGGTCAGGACCTTGGTCTCGGACAGAATGCATGCGCCGCACACGTGGCCGTTGTCCACGCGCAAGGAGGCGGCGTAGGGCGTGGCATTGGGGTCCGCCTCCGCGCCGCCCATGATCCGCCCGCGGGCGTGGCAGACGCCCACCAGGGTCAATCCGATCAGGCCCATGATCAGTAACTTCTGCTGCATCATGTGGCTTTGGTTTCTCCTCGTTTATTTTTGGGGTGGTTCAGCTGTCCACGGCTGTTGGAATGAAAATGCGCAATGCCAGCGACGACAATTTAAGTGGACGACTTCGCCGAGCCACCTGAACCACCCCTACTACCCCCCTCCTCCTCCACCTCCTGACCAATCCTTATCTTCGGCTTGGGCATCACAGTAAATCTAATCTTATCGCCGTCATTGCCAGCTTTATACCACTATGGACTAGTGTTACTTGTTATTTGGCCGATCAATTGGCACGTAAATAGAAAATTGCACAAGGTCCAAGCGATCCGGCGACCATGACAAGACAACACCATCTAGGGTCGATAAAGATGAGTAAGCCAAAAGCTAATGACTAATGAATGCACAATGAAAATCTGGCGTATTCTTGGGGAATTTCATCATTTTGATGGCAAATATAGTTTTGGTTTGTAAAGAACCTAGTAAATTAAGTCTAGAGACTTAGTCAAGGAAAAAAAACCCTTATCGTGAAAATTAAAAACAAAATGTAAATGTAACAAAAATCAGCCATTTAAAACATATTTGACAAAATATCAGAAAAACCATAGTTTAATGTAGGAGGAGACATTTTTGTATTAAAAGCCATTAGATTCAAGGTAGTAAATGAAAATAAAGCCCCTAACTTTAATAACCATATTGTAAAAACTACCCAAAAAAAAATTGTGTGCAACGGTCCTTGAAAACATATTTAAAAAAAAATCAGATAAACCATAATTTAATGTAGGCGGAGAATAAGATTGCCAAGAATATTATAAAATAAAATAACAATTATTTTTAACTTTGAAATTAGCTATTAGACCCCATAAATAATCAGCACATCAGCCATGTTTAGTAGGAATTCCCCAGATCGGTATCTAAAGTTTATTTAAATGTAATCGAAGATAAATATTACCAAAATTAAATGTAAGAGAAAAATAATATTAACGAAAATAACTAACGTTTGACATTTTACTTAGCTTCAACTAAAGCTATTAGAAGTACATTAAAATCACCAAAATAATCAGCACAATTGCCATGTTTAGCGGGCATAACCCTAGATAACAAGTCGGGATTATAAATATTTCGCTTAGTCATCAACGCTCGATCAATAATCTCTTCTGGCTAATTCCCAAATACCTACCCTTGTTTCGTAGAGCGATTATGGGGTTTTCTTGAGATCTCTATCATAGTTTTCCGATTATATTGCTTTGCTAAAATATATGGGCTTATAAAAAATAATCCAATGTCTTCTTAACCATTTTCTTGTAAACTCTGTTAGATAATCCCTCAATACACGCCATAAATTCGAATTCCTTGGTAACTTGAGAACCTTTGATCGGCGCCAATTCGAGGTTGCTCTATCGATTTCAGCTTTATGGTCTGCACTAAATTCCTTATGGCCTTTAGTTTGCCCCATAAATATGAAGGAAACAATTTGTTGATTTTAGGGGGAACACACTTTATGCACAGCAAAAAAAATTGTTAAAAAAAATTAAGGGGTAATCCTTCGGTGAAGCAGATGCAGATGCAGATGCACTATTTGGTGTTGGCCTCGATCCAGGAAAGGTAGTAGGAGACGCGGGTGGCCACATCGGGATACTTGCTGCCGCAGGGTCCGAAATTGAAGCTGGTCACTGCGCGGAGCACCTGCTTGTCATCGATCACGGGTGCGCCGGCATCGCCGCGGCAGATGCCCTCCTTTTCGGCCCTGGAGAGGCACACGGTGGACGCATAGCCGTAACCGGCCTGCCACTCGCACTGTGCCCTGCCCAGCGTGTTGAAGTTGGCCTTCTGCAGCTTGTACGATGCAGTTCCATCGGACAGCTCACCCCATCCGGCCACATAGACGGGCGTTCCGTCGGGCAGCTCCGCATCCTGGTCCTCCGTCCCCTCTACCTGGGCGGTGGGCAGTTCCACGGCAGCAATGCGATCGCCGAAGGTCAGCGGCTGGTCGAGCTCCAGCAAGGCCAGGTCATGGAGGAAGTTGCCATACGAGGGCTGGATGAGGACGCTCTTCACACCCACTATGCTGCCGCCGGCATACTGGTTGATAGTGCCCACTCGCACGGCCAGAGCACTGGCATTCACTCTGAAAAGTTAGCACAAAAACAGGTATTAATTAAAGGTATTTTTAGTAGAAGGAGTATAGGTCAAATTAAATGCCATAAAGTTGTTATTACTTATTTTATCTCATCATCTCTTTTAATTTAATTTAAAATGTAAAAATAACTCCACAACGCTAGAGCATTTTAAAATGTTTTGATTTTACTTAAAGAAAGTTACTTGGGAAAGTTCTTTGCCCTATTTTAACCATCTTAAATCTAATGAGAATTCTTAAATTCTTTCCCCTATTTTAAACATTTTATTTTACTTAAAGAAAGTTTTTTGTCCTATTTTACCAAAAATCTCTTCAGAATTAAATTTAAATATAGTATGAATTCTTTTCAAACATTTTAATATAGTTCAAGAAAAGTTTTCGAACATTTTAGACCTTTTTCATGTGAGGTTTTTAACATAATAAAAAAAATTATGGTGCTTCTTTGTTAAATTTAGTGATACTGATATATATGCTTCTTATGGGAATTCTTTACTTAAATAAATTATTTTCGCAATATAAAACAATTTAGAGCTTTTTAATATTGCTATTGATGCAAAAACAGAAAACTGTTGAGCTACTGAAATTTAAGATTACTATTTTCACAACTATTTGGTAAGGCCTCATTACACATTCTGTTTTTCAACTTGGGATTTTGCCATTTAAGATCAGAACCTATTGTCAGATAGCTGAAGTGCCCACATAGTTTTATGTAAAGTATAAAAATCAAACACCTAATGACAAGTCAGACAAAATCTTGTAAAAATAAAAACTAAATTAAAAGCTACAGGTATTAAGAGATTTTTTGTAATCCTAAAATTAAGGAAAGCCTAAGATATTTGCAAAAAGTGTAGTCATGACTTACGGAGTGATGCCCACATTGGAGACGCAGTGGGCGGCGGTCAAGACGAAGGTCTGCGAGATGATGCAGCCAGAGCAGACGTGGGCCTTGTTGTAACGGACGGAGGCGGACCAGGGGTACTCGCCCTGGGCAGCGTCCTCGCCGCCCAGAATGCGACCTTGGGGCGAGGCCTCCGCGGGGAGGAGCAGGCCGAAGATTAGCAGGCCCAGGACCAGGGTAGTGCGTAGATCAGCCATGGCGGTGGATTGGCAACTGAATGGGCCCTCAGCCCAGCGATCGATGGTCACCACTTGGCGAACTAATCGATGGCTGGCCGTGTGTGTATAGATAAGGGGGCGATTTATGGGTGGAACGACACACGGGCCGATTAGATTGCTTAACCCATGGTCGTAAACGGGGGGGCTCTATAAAGGCCCGCCCGTTGGAAGGAGCACTTTTCAGTTGAGATCCCAAAAAGCATGAGTCCGGTTCAGTCAGTCCTCTCTCTGCTCCTGGTCATCGCGACCTTGGGCGTGGGCCAGTCCAGCCGGGTGCCGGCCGATGTGGGCTCCCAGCCCCACACCATCTCCTTGCGGCGGAATGGCGCCCATGTCTGCGGAGGAGCCCTGGTCACCAACAAGTGGGCCATCACCGCAGCCCATTGCGTCAGTTTGGGCGGTGGACAGCAAAGGTAGATGGTTCACACACAGCGAAAATTTGCATATTACCTGCAAAAAAAAAAAACTATTGTTTTTTAAAAGCTTTCATAGATGGTTTTCGAGCTTTTATTCAGAGAAGTATTGAATATATATTTTTTTATTTGATATAGATTTTATGAAACACGGTGAATAATTGTATTAGGTGTATCCAAAAAAAAACGTAGTATCTTTCGGATTTCGCTTAGTTTTCAAAAATATTTTTATGGCCTGTTTTCGAAAAGCATCAAATTGTTCATTGAGTACTCATATAATATATATCCAAAAGATTTCGTTTATTTAAGATATTGCATAATTTTAAATACCTTTTTACAACCTGTTTTTAAGATTTTATATTGAGAAGTATAACAATTTTCTACTTATTCTTTTTTTTGATTGGTTTACAGTGAAAACTTTTATTAAATGTGTCTTAATGACTTACTATAATTGGGATTAAATATGTAATTTAATATTATTTAAAATTTAAAAATAGTACATATAATGATACAGTGAATACTTTTTTAATGTATTACTTATACTTTGCTAATTAATTAAATAAACAGAAAATACATAAAAAGTATAACTAGAAATTTGCAGAAGAGTTTTAAAACAATTACATTTTTAAATGGAAGATAAATCTTTTTTTTTAAAGTTAGTTAGTAAAATACATAGAAATTATAGTTTGAAATTTGTAGAAGTTTTAAATCAATTAAATTTTTATATGGAGGATAAAACTGTATTTTATAACTAATTTGAATAATTAGTAAGAAAGATTATTTTTAAATGAATTGATTTAAACTACGTAAGGTTTATATGGCTTTTTCTCTGTGTAGGATTACCTTGTTAGCCAATCCAGAGTACATTTTGAAATTCCCCTGACTAGCTACCCAGCCCAGTCCTACAACATTCGAGCTGGCAGTATTCAGCGCCTGGCTGGTGGCCAACTGGTGCCCCTGTCGCAGATCATAATCCACCCGAACTACTCCAGTTCCGTTGCGGCCGGAGCCAATGACTTGGCCCTGTTGGAGCTGCAGACACCGGTGACCCTGAATGCCAATACGAAGCCCATTGATTTGGCCACCAGTCGGCCGGCAGCGGGATCCCAGATCACCTTCACGGGATGGGGATCCAGCAAGCCGGAGGGATCCCTCAGCCACGGCCTGCAGGTGGCCAGCCGGCTGAGCCTGAGTGCTGCGGATTGCCAGAAGGAGCTGTTCCTGGAGCAGGAGGACCTGCTCTGCCTGACCCCGGCCGGCGAGGACTCTGCCGGACTCTGTTCCGGCGATGCCGGAGCTCCGGCGGTCTTCGGGGACCAGCTGGTTGGCATCGCCTCCTTCTTCGTCAGCGGCTGTGGTTCCGGACAGCCAGATGGCTACGTGGATGTGACCCAGCATCTGGAGTGGATTATCGAAAATTCTTCTTAAATAAAACCGAGCTGTCGATAGAGATAACTTTGATGTTTCTAAGGCAGTGGGTTGGCATTTTGATTGATTGCAATTCAACAGTTCACGATTCGCCAAAGTCAAGATCCCAGTATTTGCAAATAATTTTAAATAATATAAAATAACGTCATAATTTTGTACTTTAGAAGGTACTAAACTATCAATGGAAAGTATCCCCATTAATGTTTGCTTAACCCCATTAATCCCAGTGTAGCCCTCTCCAAAAAATACAATTGAAAGAGATTTTCATAATCATTTATAGCTAAAGTGACTTAAGTAAAGTATGGTTTTCCGGTTTTTGATTACACTCAACAATCGTTTCCATTACAACACTTTGATATGAGTACTTGTAAGATAAAAGAGGTTTTGTTTTCCCTAGCATGAACTCCTTCTCTCAAAAGTGTTACATAACTCAAAGAAAACTAATTTGGTGTGTTATCAGTTCTTTCTTTTATGGGGATATATATTTACTCCGATTTCCCAATCTTTAATTGATTGAATTATTATCAGCCGCCTACATCGCATACCTATGTACGTCAACTTTGTGGTTGCAAATCGAACGCCTATAAGTATGCTAAGAAATTCTTAAACAGAGTTTACACTTTGACTTATATTTCGTTAATGTAATTTCTATATTATGTGCTTCATATTTAAATTATATGTTTCAATATATCAATACATATATCATATAATAAAATTATATTTCAAAGAGTACTATTTATATTTGAACTGATAAGCAATCAAACAAAAATACCTCTTAGCGAGGTAATATCTGATATCAAGTTTTTTTAAAGAAAAATGAATAAGCATTCGACTAAATAAATTATCTTTTTAATTGTGTCCATTCGGACCGCTTCATTCAGGTCTTTGCCTACACAGAAAAAAAAAATAATAAGATATGATACTCATTCCGATGAAATTCTTAACGTTTATAGTGTGTGAGTGTCTCTGCCGGCCGGCAAAAAATGCATAAGTGACCTTATATGTATGCGTGTGTCCATGTCAAAAGCCCGGCTGAATACCAGAAATTTCTGAAACGTGTGTGTCTGTGATTCTTATGTTTAGCATAGAAAACGAATTATGAAAGCTGTTATATATTTACAACTGCACCTATTCAATAAAAAGTTGACGACGAACAGTTTCACCAGCGAAAAAACTTTATTCTTTCTAGTGAGACCGAATTTTTTAAAGTTCACCCGAGTTCGTGTGCTTTGGTCATACTGTCGTAATCAGCTGGGCTTGTTGATAAACAAATTTGAGAAATCAAATTCAAAGATGTTGAATATAAAGAACGCCAGAGTTAATTTTGGTATTGGAATGGTGGTGGCAACCACAAAAAAAATTTAATTTTTTACGTAAAAAGTTGAACAAAAATCGGTTCTAACAATTGTAACAATTTGCAAAAATGTACAAAAAAATATATATATGTAATTATTTTTTAGACCGATAGAGAGAGATACAGTATTTGACAATACCTTTTTAATGACATATATCACTTGTCTGTCGCTTTAATTTGGCTATTTTTAGCGACTTTTCGCTCAATAAGCTAGTTTTTCAAAAAGTCGTAGAAAAAAACCAGACACACTCACAGAAAAATGCTCATTTTAAGAAATACCAAAAAAAAATTGAATTTGAATAACTTTTGAACGAAGCATCGGATCTAAGCAAAATGAAAAAAAAAAATCGATTATATCGAAAATATGATTCCACCTTAAGGAATCATATAGTTACTTGAACTTATGAGAATGCTATCAAAATAATCACTCATTTTTTTAACAAGTTTTCTAGTAATAGTAAACTCATACTTTTATGGTTATTATTTAACACTTATCGATAATGTTTGACTGAAACTGCTGCTCGAAAGCTTATAGCCAATTCACATTACAGTATTTTTGACAACGTGATGCAGTGTGAATTGGTGTTCCACTTTTTCACCGTCTTCCCATCGTTCCCCCAAAAATACTGTGATGTGAATGGCTAAAATGTGAATAGGCTATTAGAATATTAAATACCACAGAGGAATTGGTTTGGCGGCTGAAAGTTAGAAAATCTTTTAGTTTAATTATATATTTTAGGCAGTAATACTTATTTGCCACTAATGAATTGATCTCAGGAGCCAAGCGCCATAACTGAAAAAAAAATCCGGCTGAAATTGTATTGAAATTGTCAGTTTGTGTGACGACAGCTCCCGAAAAGCAGATTTATAAAAAAGAATTAGAATCGAATCGAGTTGCTCGCGCAGACAGACAGACAATTCGCAGAATTCTTGGACTCTTCTTAAGCAATCCAAACGCAGAAGACACCAAACCGATCCAAAAAACAAAACAACAAACCGACAAGTGCGAAAAATCACGAAAAAAGGCATTTCCCAAATGGCACCAAAAAAAGGAAAAAAGCACGCCACCAAAACAGGCGGTCATCGTCAGCTGCAGGCGGGGGGCGTGGCCTGGAATACGCCCATGGCGCTGGACGCCGCCACCGGAGCGGGCCGCAAACGGAAGACCGCCATTGCGGGCAACATCGTCGATCCCAACGACGCCGAGAATATGCAGAGGCGCTCCAAACGCAAGGCCGACTATAGTCCCATCCAAAAATTCAAAGTCAAGCGCTCCGCGCTGGGTAACCTGACCAAAAATACTAACAACATGTCACTGCATCCCGGCCTGGATGAGCAGCAATCGAAGCAGCCGTCGGATCAACAGTCGGAGCAGCCGGCCAAGAAACCCAAGGCTATGGAACAGGATGCTAAGCTGAAAGCTAAGAAACGGAAGAATGCCTTTGTCGCCGCCAACAAGGGGACCACAGGCGCCTCCAGCAAGGTGGAGCATTCGGTGGAGCTTTCGGTGGAGCATGGCCACAAGGTGGGCAAGGTGGACAAGCTGGAGGAGGCCCAGGCCAGGCCCAAGCGGCTTCCCAAGGCAGTGCCCGCCGCCAAGAAGTCGGCTGTGGGCGAGCAGCTGCCATCCATGCCATCCATACCATCCATGCCATCCAATCCGGCGGTGCCACCGAACGTGGAGGACTTTGACCGCAAGCACTGGGACGATCCGTTGCAGGTTTCGACCTACGCAATGGACATATTTGAGTACCTGAAGGGGCGCGAACCGGTGTTCCCCATTGTCGACTATATGCCGCGACAGATCCACCTGACCGCCGGGATACGCGCCATACTGGTTGACTGGATGGTGGTCGTGCAGCAGAGCTTCGGGTTCAACGCCGAGACTATGTATCTGGCAATGAAGATCGTCGATCTGTATCTGAGCCGCAAAGTGATCAAGAGGGATCAGATTCTGCTCCTGGGCGTGGTTGCCTACCTCATTGCCTGCAAATATGACGAGTGGCAGCCGCCGCCGTTGATCCGCGACTTTCTGTACTTAAGCAATGCGTCCTATAACTACAACCAGGTGGTGCACATGGAGCTCGAGACGCTACGCACTATCGAGTTCGAACTGGGCGTACCGCTCGCCTGCCGCTTCCTGCGCCGCTACGCCCGCTGCGCCGAGGTGCCAGTGCCCACATTGACCCTGGCGAACTACATTCTGGAGATGGCGCTAATGGACTATGCCACCGTTGCCTTCCGCGACTCGCAGATGGCCTGCGCCGTCCTCTTCATGGCCCTGCGCATGAGCGGCGGCTCCGGGCAGCTGGGCCCGGCCACGAACACCTGGAGCCCCACACTCGTCCACTACAGCGGCTACCAGCTGACCGAGTTCGTCAAAATTGTTCGCGTGCTGAATGCCGGACTGCACCGCAACCAGCCGCCCAACATCAAGACGATCCGGGAGAAGTACTCGCTCGAGAAATTCCACGAGGTGGCCATGGTGCCGCTGCTAACGGACCTGCAGCTCTTTCAATAGCCTCAACGTTTGGCCAATGTTCCTCACCAGTTGTATTCATTCAGTAACATAATAATCGCTAGCACACCGACATCCCTAACCAAACGATTCATGTTCTAACATGCACGCTATTTTTAAGAGTTGCCAGCATTGAACAAACCCAACTCTTTAATCTACATATGTAGATAAATATATACATATGTAGATATGGCAAGCTTTTTATCACTATGATTTTAACAATACCTTATGTTATATGCAACTGCTGCGGAAAAGCATTCTTAGAGGCTTGGAATATGAAGTACCACAGTGTTATTGGCATAAAAATGACATGTTAGAAAAATCTATACATATACATATATATGAATGTATATTTTAAACATCAAATTAAATCCAATAGTCCTAAATAGTGCTGAAAAGTATTTTGTTCGTTATCACATCAGGTATGCAAATAATAATGCTGACTAAAAGCATTCCTACCGCAGTGTTATTGACTTACAAAATACAAGTTTCAACATAAATTAGTCTAATAAAATTATTAAATATTGAAAGAGCAATATTTTTGTAAGCAACAAATAGGGGATAAGTAATTATTTCTACAAATATTTGTAAAAAGTGGGGAAAACACTTTAACTAGGTATAGTATTAAAATTTCAAACCAGGAACCCAGATTAAAATTATGCTTGAGACTTTGGTTTTTTTTAAGAATTTATATACAGTTAGAAGGCCGAAAAAGACTAATATTTCAGAATTTTTTCAGAGAAAACTATTTAGGTAATTGATCTAAAAATTTGTAAATATATTATACTGTATTTGAAATCTTAGCCTTAGTAAAAATATTTATTTGGAAAGGAGTCAAAAAATGCGTTTGGCGGTGACCATTATATCTCTGAATTGGATCATTCGAAATTAAAAAACCAAAAATATTTCTATAAAGTAATGTTAAACCTAGTAATCATTCAAAGGAAAACGCAATGTAAAATTTTATGAAAAAAAAACGGCGGTTTTTCAAAAACAAATTGATATTTGACCAAAATTTCGGCATTAAATTGTTTTTATAAAAAAAAAAAACATTTGTCGGTGGTAAAAGTCTTTCCATAAATGACTAAAAATATATATTTAAGAAGCTCGTGTTAAAATTTAAGACTAGTCATCGACTTTGAAATCACAATTTTGAGAAAAACGCGTTTAAAGTTTGTACTTGAATTTTCGAGTACTCTAAAAAACGCCTTTTAAAATATCATTGTAACTGCGAAAACATTCACCGGAAGGATATACAATTTTCGGTGTGTATGTATGTACACTAAGAAAATAAACTCAGAAATAAATGAATTTTTTTTATTCCAACAGCATTGTAACCCCTTAAGGGATATTAGTTTTTGAACTGTCACCTCCACCTTTTGAAGAAACAACCATAGCTAGTGCTTTTGTCATGCTGTCGTTATCGAAAGTGCTTTATTGCAACTGCTGCTGGATCCAATCGTAGTTGGCCGCGATGCTGACGAATCGCTCGGGCAGCATGCCACCGCACTCGCCGAGCATTTGGGCACCCAGACCCACCAGCTGGCCCTCGAACACGGCCGGCCCGCCGATGTCCCCGGTGCAGATGCCCTGGCGACGGCCGTGGCCCAGGCACAGCACCTGGTCGCTCTGTACCTCCTCCGTTTTGGCCAGGGCGCATGTGCGGGGGGCCATCACCTCGGCCGCGCCAATCTGCAGGGTGCGGTGCATGTTCACCTCGGACTCGGAGGTGCGGCCCCATCCGGAAACCTCCACCTGGGCGCCCAGGGGCGGAGTGACCCGGGAGAGGGCAATCGGGGCCACGGTCGCGCTGAACGGAACGTCCTCCTGCAGGCGCAGCAGCGCAATTCCGGTCTTAAGCGTGCTGTAGTTCGGGTTGATCGTAATCTCCTCCACGCGGATCTGTTTTCCACCGGTGTACAGGTCCACGGATCCCACGGTCACGGCAAACAGAACAGCTGGCCACCTAAAATCAAAAGCAAGAATCATTTTATCACCGGAAAACTAATCTAATCGAAAGTTGAAACGGATTTTAAAATATTCTTTCTCCGTCTCTTTCCATTTTTGATGTTAAACATAAAATCTAAAAAACCATGTGCCTGCCTTAACATCTTTATTTTTTATATTTTTTGATAATACTTTTATTTTTAAAATATTTTTGTTGCTTATTGGTAGAAACCTGTGGCGTTATAAAATGGTTTAAGGTTTACTTTGCAAATTTAAAAGGTTTATACATATCAGAATGCGTTAAATTTAGATGTAAAGTATGAAAACGCCATTGCACAACCACAGTGCTTATGGTTTAATTTGATTTTCCATGATTTGAATTTGTTAATAGCTTGCAAATTTATTTAACAATGACAAAATGTCACTTTCCTGGAATCTAGCAACTTATTGATCTCAGTAGGACACAATAAAAATTGATCAAAAATACTTTATAAATTTCTTATAAATACTTTATAAATTTGCAATAATTTGATTGAAATTATTTTGGTAATGTTATTTGTAAATTGAATGTTTTTTTAACTAAATATCTGAAGGTGCAAGAGATACTATACAAATATACAATGATTTTGTCTTTAATTAAAGGATCTCAGTAAACCAGAAAAATAATACTAGTGAGTTTCCTTTAAAAATCTCATTGGTCGAAATTTGAACTTAGCTTATGTTTCCTAAATTTTTGTTTGATCTTGGAAAGCCACTAAATAAATGCATAATAAACACTGTAAAAATTCCAAGTGGGCTGCAAAAAAATCCTATAGGAAGCTTATTCTTGTTTTATTTAGAAGAAATAGTTAACCAATATTACTGGCTTAAACAAAAAATGTAAGGAATAAGTTCTAGGTTAATCCTAGATCAGCGCAGTTCTCATTGATTTTCTAAATGAAGGAAGTTCCTCTGGAGGTGGTCTTTAGGGTTTGCAAACTTACGGGGTGTCCTTGCCGTCGGAGCAGACGCAGGTGAGGGCGGTGAGGGCGTACCGCTGGCCGATGATCACGGCGCCGCAGTTGTAGCTGCCGCCGACGGCGAGGGAGGCCTGGTAGGGCAGCTGGCCGGGAACGGCGTCCTCGCCTCCGGCGATCCTTCCCTGCGGCTGGGCCAGCGCTCCGGCGACCACGAGGATTAGTCCAATGGTGATGGTCAGCTTCATGGCTCTCCGTTTGTTTGACTTTTGATGGGCTCGCAGCGATGGCGTGAGCTCTTATAGGGCCCACTGGGTTGGGGATATGGGTATGGGTATGGACATGGGCATGGGTATGGGTATCTTATCGGGGTCCGAGAGATAGCCGGATAGATAGAGCCATCCGGTGACAGAGACCCCTGAGACCGAGACCTGATTAGACAAGCCCTCGCCTTGGGGATGTATGTGTATCGGGATCGGACATGGTATCTCCGGGGATCAATTACTGGGAAGCCAATAGGGATGGCAAATATATGGGTATATCGTTATTATATCGCATTCATCGAATTTGAGTTGCAATCGAACTCCGTTTAACAGACATTACCCCGAGTAACCTTCTTGTTTCCTAGAGTTCAAATTGGCTGTTTAACTATAACTTATTTTCTCAACTGTTTTCCAACAACGTCAATAATAATTTTAAGAAAATTTTGTGATAGAAGTATCTTCAGCTTTTCATCAGAATTTCGGACACTTAAATAAAGCTCCAAAATCTAAATCTAAAAATAAAGTACACAGAAAAGTGGACAGACAGCTTAACCAGAAATGAGTTTGCTTTGTCACTTTAAAAACTATTTTGAATGAGAAAAGATTGCTTCTTTTAAAATCTATAAAAAACATTTTTTTAAGTTGCAAAATCAACCAATTTGTAAACATATAAATCTCAAGAGCTGGCAAAGTTTTTGAAATTCAATAAAGTTGCTGAAATGTTAAATAAAAATCTCTAGAGTTTGAAATTTTGTACAATTTTGTCTCATTAATAGGTACTTTCCAAAGTTTTTAAATTTGAATAAAGGTGTTTAAAGAATTATCTTATTGCTTTTTAGCCGATTAATTGATATGGTGAATATTAAATATTTTTTTTTTGATTTTCTATGATATATAATTATATGATGTTGACTGATTCTGTTAATCTTATTCTTTATTTATATTCAAATTGGGATGCGGCTTAATTTATTCTGCCATGCATTAACAAACAACAAACAAAACATATTGATTGAAATTGTAAATATTACATTAATATTTTTGAGATTTACTATGGTAAAATATTATATTATTATGACATCGTTAGTCTTTAACAAGCGATTTCTTTGACAATTTCGAGATGAAGTGAGGCATCAAAATTTGGATGCGGTTTGATGATTATATGGGTATTTCCTTTGTCATGTATCAACGAACTCTGGTCGGATGATGGATGTTGTCAGTGTCAGGGGGGAATAATCCAGGGCGAACACGTTTGAGGCATGCCACTTACGTACGTCGACGGGGCAACGATCGCTGATCGCAGATCTCGATCTCGGTCTCGATCTTCACGTAGCAGAGCTCATCTCATCTCATCCCATCCCATCCCGATTCGATTTGGCCAGCCGCACAACCAGTTGGCTCTCGTTTCGAACCACATTTCGCACCGCCAGAGAGCCCCTGTTAAATGGTCTGCCCGACCGCCAGTTTTGACCATTCGCAGACTCGACGCCGACCGATAAGGACCATGATCTTGCGAACGCCATTCGCCGGCCACCAGCTGCTCCAGCTCCTGCCCTCCGTCCTGCTCCTCCTGCCGCTCCTGCCCCTCATCCTCCTACTCCTCGTCCGGCCAAGCGATGCCAAGACGCCCAGTCTCGGGGACCAGCTGCAGATGCAGCACCACCAGATGGCGGCGGAGCCGGGACTGCCGGAGCCCAGGGCGTACATGCCGGATGCCCAGCACCTGGACTTCGTCTACCACGACCACGAGGAGCTCACGAGGTTCCTCAGGTGAGTCCTTCAAGTCCCTCAAAAGCACACGACACTTCAGGACAAAAACGATCTTAAATAAGCAAAAGTAGGAATTTTAAATCAATTTTGAAAATCTCTAGCAAAAAGAACCATTTTGTACGGCTTATGGCCAAAATTCAGAAAGGCATTTGATTTAAAGCTTCAAAAATCGGAAGTCAATCGGTAGATTTTAAAAGGACCACGAGGAGAGTACGAGGTTCCTCAGTCCTTTGTGAAACATCCTTTAGGTCCCCAAAAAATCTACACATAATGGTCAACCAGACTCCATAACTCCATAACAAAGGAGATCTTAAGAGATTTGAAAACAGTAATTTTGAGAAGGTTTTAACTGTTTTAAGTCTTTTATCGATGTATCTGCTAAATTCAAATTGTTTTAGGTTTTAAAAGTCGTCAGGCGCTTAGAAAATATTTTGCCATAAAAATATCTTTGGATTTAAAAAAGAAATTCGGACATCCCATAATGTTATACAATCAAAAGAAAGAAAACTGAAATCAAATTTTTTAACTATTAAGAGCTTAGAAACCTTTCTAGAATCTATATCGTTTTATCAATAACTTTCTCAATATTTTTTAAAGTTTTCAATCCATGCAAATTTTAAAAATTTAAACCTCAAATGCTTTAAGTTTTATTTAAATTTTGTTTAAAAAATAGGATTTTTATAATTTTTTTTTAAGTTTAATAAAGGTACTAAAATATCTTTGTCGTTTTGTTAATTTTTAGTTTTACAAAAATTTAAATTTAAAATTTGATTGTCTGATAAGTCTACACTTCATTTTTTTTTATTTACTCAATTAATATATTTATATTTGTTCTCTTTAAATTCCATACATTGTTTGACACAGTACATATTTTTCCAATTTTATCAAATTGTAAAATCTTGTCTAAAAATGTGTCATATTGTTGTGTGTTTTAAGTTAAAATAATAATTAATCAAATTATTTAGTATTTAAACAAAATAATCATGTTAGGTGCTAGATTTTTAAATGTAGCCAGTTAGTGCTTTCCTTAAAGATAAACCAATATCTCACTTTTCGTAAAGTATATACCCACTGTTAACCCGATTGATTACTTAATATATTCATCATGCAGGGCCACCAGTGCCCGGTACCCCAACCTGACGGCCCTGTACTCCATCGGGAAGTCCATCCAGGGTCGGGATCTGTGGGTGATGGTGGTCAGCTCATCGCCGTACGAGCACATGGTGGGCAAACCGGATGTGAAGTACGTGGGCAACATCCATGGCAACGAGCCCGTGGGCCGGGAAATGCTACTCCATCTCATCCAGTACTTCGTGACCAGCTACAGTTCGGATCAGTATGTGAAGTGGCTGCTGGACAACACTCGCATCCACATCCTGCCCACGATGAATCCGGACGGCTATGCGGTATCCAAGGAGGGAACATGCGATGGTGGTCAAGGAAGGTGGGTTCTCTGGAGATTTCCCCGCCTACGAGATGACACAGTCCCTACTTAAGCAAAAACCCCTTCTCAGATATAATGCCCGTGGCTTCGATCTGAATCGCAACTTCCCCGACTACTTCAAGCAGAACAACAAGCGGGGCCAGCCGGAAACGGATTCAGTCAAGGACTGGATATCTAAGATCCAGTTCGTGCTGAGTGGAAGCCTCCATGGTGGTGCCCTGGTAGCCAGTTACCCCTACGATAATACGCCCAACTCCAGTAAGTAGTCTCAGGAGTATATCTTAAACTTGTAGCATTGTATCACTGTAGCATTCCATGTCCTTGCAAACAGATATCTAAAATCTGTTTAAATTAAAACTCATAAAGCTATGTCTGTGTGGTGTTCAGTTGACCTAAAGTTATGTCTGTCTGCTTTTCAATATACTATTGCTGCATTGAGTAGGGCAGGTCTCAACGGAATCTTTGTTATACTGGTAAAACGAACTTAGCAAATCCAAATATAATGTGCTCAATTTAAATATGTTTTTAGTTATTTAAATATGAAAAAATATGAACAATTTTTAAGCCTTTTCATTTGACTGTTTTCGGAATTGATTTTAATATCTGAAAATTTAATTCTAATTTAATCCATATTTATCATAAATAAAATGCAAATCTAATACTTTTCACATAAATTAAAATACTTTAATATTAAATCGTGCAAATTTATATGCCTTGTATTTAATATTATGATTTAATATTTAATTTTAATATTGAATATCAAATTATATTTTTGTATTACTCACACATTATTTTTTTAATCTAAACTAAGTTCAATCAAAAACCACAAACTTATGTGTGTCTGATTATCTGCTGAATTACAAAACATATTCATTAATAGACATAAAGTTATGGCTCTCTGATTTTCTGGTTTTTCATTTGAGAAGAGCGCTTCACAACCGAAACTTTGTTAGGTAGCGCGTTATTCTGTTTCAATATATTCCAATTGAGCGTCAAAGGTTGTTATCGAAAGACAATTAAAAAAGCCCGTGATAACTGAATATTCGAAGAATATTATCAAGAGATCTCAGTGAATGAGCTTATACCACTTGTGTTTTTGATGCTTGCGGTTGAAATAAAAGCACTTCAAAGATATAGCATCATAGTTCCGCTTCGGTTAGGCTAAATAGATTCTTTGAGGTTTTTTTTTTAGTGCAGTAAAGGAACGATTCAAAAAAATTGCGTTCTTGATGTAAAATAAAATCACTTTAAAAATATAAACTGATAGATCCGTTTGGATTAGTTCAAATACATTTATGTGCACTAAAAAAAATTCCTTAACTTTAGGAACAATGTTTAGGTCGACATTGCTTTAAAAATGAGCCTATCATATATTTATAATTATGAAAATTACCTCATCTTTAAGGCCCTGTTTTTTATTTTCGCTTTGATTTTCTTCCATTGCAATTTAAAATTTAAATTTTTAACATATTTTTATTTGACTATTTTCGAAATTGATTTGAATATCTAAAATTTAATTTAAATTTTAAACATATTTAACTTAAATAAAATGCATTTAAATCAAATAAAAACTATGCTATGTTTTAATATTAAATAATGCATTGTCTTCAATAGTATGATTGAATATTCCATTATTCCATTTTATTTATCAGAGTAGGATATTGTTCTCGAAATTAAGGATTTTTGTTTAATGTGTGTGAGGCTAATGCCAGAGAGTTTGCAAGGGCATTTAGAGCTTCGTCCTGCGAAGCTTTAAGCCTTAAGCCTTCGGTCTTCGGCTGCCGGTCGAGATCCGATTGATAAAGCTCATTCTGTACTCTCCCACCAATATGGCTGCTCAAAGGGATCTGCCGTTCATCCGCCCTGTGCGCGAGTGAGTCCCCGAGATCCGATCCTGAACGACCCATCTAATCGAGTTTGCTTCTCTTTCCGTTCCGTTCCGTACCGCTCTGTTCCATTCTGCTCCGTTCCGTTCCGCCAAACATGTCCCTTGGGCGCAGTGTTCCAGACCTACTCGGCGGCGCCATCGCTGACGCCCGACGACGACGTGTTCAAGCACTTGTCCCTCGTTTACGCCCGCAACCACGCCAAGATGTCCAGGGGCGTGGCCTGCAAGTCGGCCACGCCGGCCTTCGAGAACGGGATCACGAACGGTGCCGCCTGGTATCCGCTGACCGGCGGAATGCAGGACTACAACTACGTGTGGTACGGCTGCATGGAGATCACGCTCGAGATATCCTGCTGCAAGTTCCCGCCGGCCTACGAGCTCAAGAAGTACTGGGAGGACAATCAGCTGGTGAGTGCAAAATCTAGTCTTCAAATTATAGTTTATTCTAAATCAAATGGGTACAACCAAAAAAAAAATTAAGTTTTTATAGTGTGTCTTATAAATAAAGTGTAAATAATATAACCCCCATTATTTTTTGTTTCATTTGTATACCAAAGAGTCTAAAACTGCAGTCTGACGATTTATTTTTAAGCCACATAAGTTTTATTTTGATACTTACGTGCTATAAATTTAATAATCATCTTATTGATGCAATTTTCGTACCCAAACTACTAGGTTATACTTGTATAAATTCATGTAGCAATAGTTTAGTTTCTATGACAATTTGTTTTTGCCTGTATGGATTATATGACTATAGAATTTAATTTTTCATTTACAATTTTCACAACATATTTTAGAAAATAAAAGGACACCAAAGCAACTCCCATAAACCAAAACTGTATCAAATTTATTATTAAATCTTTCAAACGACTCGTTAAAATGTCTGTGTAGTCCCTTTTTAAATAATTTATGTACACTAAGACCAATAACCGTTTTCTCATCTACATGATAAGCTAATAGTATTTTTATTTTTTGCTAGTTTAAGTTGTACTATTAGCTTATAGCAAGCACGAAAAATCGGGACATAGAATGTTAAGCCAATATTATAAATATATACACACAGTGTCATTCAATTTTAACTTTATATTTTACAATAATGAAAGTTCAATTTTTTGAGAGCTTTCGGTGTACAGATTTCAAGTCTCGTAACGAAGAGTTCTCTGTCAACTTGTTTTTTATGAACCTTAATAACAGCCGCACAGATTATTGATTTTTAAAGTCTTTTACATCAACTATTATAAATCAACTATCAACTATAATAAATTCTTTGTTTTAGAAGCGTTATTAGCAGAAAATGGGGCATTTAGTCTTCATACAAACGTTGCCTAAAGAAATGTGTGACCCCTTAAGTATTGTTTGGAATCAATTAAAAAGTTTGAAAAATAAGAATCCATTCGTTTGTTATTGAGGTTAAGAAATGATAAAAAGCATAAATTTAACAACAAAAGGGGTGCATTGACGTCTGCGTACGTGATGGAACACTTTCGTTAGTACGTTTTAAATCTGCATACGGAAATCTAGTAGAAGGGTATACTTTCTTTGAAGTTACATTTTAGATTAAAACATGTATTAATACATTGATACATTTTTGAGTTTACTTACCTCATAGTCTCTCCTTTACCTTTATTTAGTCCCTGATCAAATTCCTGGCCGAGGCGCATCGAGGGGTCCAGGGATTCGTGTTCGATCCGGCGGGCATGCCCATTGAGCGGGCCTCCATAAAAATCAAGGGACGTGATGTGGGCTTCCAAACCACCAAGTACGGTGAGTTCTGGCGCATTCTTTTGCCGGGATACTACAAAGTGGAGGTTAGTATGGAACAAGGGAAACTTGGTTGGATATGAATTACATATATAAGGATAAGTAAAAATGTCAAATCCTTTCAAGGTCTTTGCCGAGGGTTTTGCTCCTCGCGAGGTGGAGTTCGTGATTGTGGAGCAGCATCCCACGCTGCTGAATGTGACGCTGCAGCCCTCGAAGGTAGGTCTTCATCCCTTGGTATTATTGGGGTCACCACTCTACTCCTTATTTTAAGCCACCTCTGGTGTTGGCTAACCCATTGTGTTTCTAATCTCTTTAATCCTTCTCTGATCCCCGATAACCAATAAACGATAATCAATGACCGATAACCGATAACCGATTACCGATTACCGAGTAGTACATGGTGGCAGCTCCGGGCTCATCTACCACTACTAAAACCTCAACTCCTAAGCATCGCGTCAATGGGAAGCTGCAACTGTCCACCGAATAAATGGGATCCTCCGATTTCTTGAAGCGAATGGCTGGCGTGTAAATAATAGCTGAAGTGGTTGAGGCCCAGAAAGTGCCACGCAACTAACCCACTAAAACACCTCTGAACACCTCACTCTGAACTCCTGCACCCTTATTTGGTCTTTGTTTTTTTCTTATACCCTTTCAGATGGCATCTCAGTTTTTTCTGATATTTATTTTAGATGAGCTCAGATCTTTTTTAACAATAGTTTAGCTTAGCATTTGATGTACATATATTATTTCAGAAAGTCCTTGTAAGCTTTGTCATTTTGCAACCAATCTAAAAAGTAAACGGCTGGCGGTATAAAGATATCGATTTAAAACTAAATGTTTTAAGACCCATATTTTGAAGTTTAGTTATTAAACCGAGTTTAAATTTTTTATTCTGTGCTTATATTTTAATGTAGTCAAAAAAAAATAAGCAAACTAAAATATTTAAAAGTCATATAATTTACGTTTTAGCTGCAAGGATATCTTACCGAAATTTACTTTAGTTATTTAAAACCAGTTTCTAACTTAACTTCAGATCCAAGACATTTATTTTAAAGTTTGAAAAGTTCCCTAGACAGGAGTTAAAAAAACCCTACATTTTAAGACCTTTTCTGGTGCAAAGTTTAATTTTTAATTAAAGTTTTTCTTGATCATGATATTGTAAAGAGCATAATCAAAGACAAAATGCCAAATCCTAATCGAAGAAATAGTGATCACTCAACTAAAGCATCTTGTTAATTGACTTCGCAGCGCATTGAGGGCATCGGGGCCATGGGCGCCGCCGGAGTGCCAATTGGAGGAGCGGGCGTGATGGGTCCCGGGGGGCTGTACCGCCCGATTCCGGCACCCCAGCACTACCGCCCACCTGTACCGCCCTACGCGGGCGCCGCCTCCAGCGACAGCGGCATATTCTCGACGATCAGCAACGGGCTAAACAGCCTCTACTCAAATATCTTCGGTTGAGGCGCTGATTCTGCGGATCGTACTTAAGGATTTTTTGTTTACTTTTAAGCATGCCTAGGATTAGAGTTAACAACTTTCGTCGTACTATTTATTGTGAGCAAGGATAGAAGGGATAGCCCCGAATAAAGCGTTCAAACAGTGCAATCTATTCTATAAGATATTGGTGTCTTTTTGTTGGACTGGGTTCACTTTTGCTATCTTAACTTTTGGCTGGGTAAGTTTAAATAAATAAATAGTATTGTGTTTCTTATTCGATTGACCTAAAACAGAAATCCCATTTTGAAAAGGCATACTTCTACAGATTTGTGGTTTAACATTTTAAGAATCTGCGTTAAAATTTTGGTCCTATAATTTAACCGTAGATTTTCTGGGCAATTTAATGAAATTTAAGCTTTTAAAATATGGCCTTGCAGAAACCAAAACCCAAAACCAGCGCACCCAAGGCCATAACATTTAAATTCGATTTTTAAAAAGGCATAACTCTGCGTTAAGTGTTAGCTTGTCACTTTAGGTCATTTTCTTTAAAATTTATAATTTTTACAAAACAAAGTTGGTAGAGAAATTACATAAAGTCCATAACTTTACTTACTTTATTTTACTTCCCTCACAGATATCAGATTTTGAAAACGCAGACCTTTACAGGTGTGGTTTAATTTTCTAAGAATCTGCACTCAGCGGGGATCTTAACTATAGCTTTCCTTATTGGTTTATTGTAATTAGAAAACTGTCCTTTACACTGGCTTACACTGGGATCTAACACTCGAAAAATAACTTTCTTTTCTCAGACAAAAAAATCTTTATAAAATCGATTTAATTCGGTTTGTTGACTTTAATAGCTTATTGGCTTCGTTAATATGCACCCTTCAAGACAAAGCGATATTTATTTTGTTAAAGAATGTTCTATTTGTAGTACTATAAACTATCGATGAAATCGGTAAAAATGTTATTTACACATTTTTAAAATAATGGTACCACACAAAAAATTGTGTTATTTTCTGAATCAGGTACAGAACAGATTAAAATAATAATTAATAAATAAACAAATATATCGAAAATACCTGCGTTTTTAATATTTGTAGTTTATTTTTTTAAAAAGCAGTCCGAAAATTGATTTATTTCAAAATGGAAATGCATTTCTTGAACAGTCTTTACAGTATTTTTTAAGTGTAATGGCAGTTTCAAAAACCTTTTTTAAGAGAATACCTTCGACTGGGCAGGTCGGAAAACGTCGTCATATTTAGAAAAATTTTCATTTTCACTTTGAAAAAATTCAATCGAAACATTCATGCAAAAGCTATCAACAGAAATCGACTCACAGAGTTTTTCTTTTTTTTTTTTTTTTTGGAAGAACGCCCAATACTAAATTTAATCCGGTACTACCTTTATCTTAAAATAAAAACCACTAACAAATAGTAACAATAAACTTAACATAAGGATTAAATCCATTTCGAAAGGAAGAATAGTAAAATATGTTGGGCTGCGCTTTTGAAACGGAGAATCTCGGAAGAGGAAAGAACTTTGAGTTTCGGGTGAGTATGGAGAACGGGGAATCCACGGGTGGAAAAACCCTTGCAGAGGTTAATATATGTATGTTGTTTCAGTCAAAAGTATCAGGGAAAAAGACTAATCCAACCCCATAAAGTACCACATATTCTTGCCTAGAAGAGTTTGTTCTTGCCATGTCCGTCTGTCCGCTGGATATAACATTTCCAAAAGTCTTTTTTCTGTTTCAAGGTAGTGTAAAATAAATAAAAACAAATTATAGCTTTTTTTCAATTTATTCAAATAAATACCTCTAGTTAAAGTAAAGGGTTACTATTAATAAATTTCGGTTGTAATTTGGTTAAAATCGTACAACGACATCATATTTCAGCGTAAAATCGTCAAAGATTCATTGTTTTTATTAATGGACGCTTGAAAAAGGTGATTATAGTCGCTTTATAGTAGTTTTATAATTTTTTTTTTGTAATAATTTTAAATGTTCAAATACATTACTTTTGTTTTAACTCGATGTTCAGAAGTGTAAACACGGTTTAAACTAAAATGTTGTTTGAAAACGAATGTGTAATAATCTACAGACACAGCAATTCTGAAAATTTACAAGACAAACAACTTTTTCATTTATATTAAAGTTTGTAGATTAGTTGAAGGCCGTAAACAGCTTAGATTAGTTGCAAGTCCCATTTCTGCAACATATCAAATAATCTAACAATATTTCTGTAAACTTTTCAATTTTGTTTAAGAATTTATAAACAGTTAGAAGGCCGAAAGAAAGTGAATTTTCCAAGATTTTTTCTTTGTTCACATATTATGGTACCTTTTAACTGTATTAGAAGACTTAGTATTAGTAAAAATATTTATTTAGAAAGGAGCTATATCTAATCTCCGGGATCTCCTTTCTCTCACATATTTTGTGTGTATTCTTAAAGAAATAAAGGAAATAAAATAGAAATAAAATCGATTTCTTTTAAGTTATACCTGTGTAAAACCCTTTAATAACTCTCTCTTCTCTTAAGCGAAACTCGGCTTTAAGTGTATATGAAGTATAATTATTAATTCCTGGTTACTTAGTTTTCTGGCCCGGAGTCCATTCCGAATGCGGTGAGGCGGTACAATGAAATGCGGGGAGCCGAACTGGCCCAACTGAAGCGTCAACGGGACGTGGGCCGAAACCAGGTGCCCAGCATGCCGCGCTTCTGTAAGGTTCGTCGTCCCGGCCAGGATGTGACCAGCATGGTGACCTCCCGTGACCTGGACGTGGTCACCCAGCTGTCCCTCGATGCGGAGCCCATCGGCAATGGGGACAACGATGATGAGGAGTACGCTGAGGAGCAGGGCAACTTCCATTCCCTTTTGCCGGCAAAGCGACTTGCTGGTGGCGCCGAATCACCGAAAAGAGTGAAGAGCAAATCCAGGGGCAGGAAAAGGACGCATACACTGGTGGGAAAAGGTCGCTATCCGGATGCCGTACAGAATGGCCTTACCTTGGAGAGATTGGAGGAACTGCATCGGGAAGTGTGCGCAGAACTGGAGAGCATTGGTGAGTCACCACAACCAAGTGCAAAGGTAACGCCGCGACCATTTGGGCTTAAGAATCTGGCGAAACAGCGAAGGAATTGGGTAAGGAAGAGGCAGGAGGCGCAGAGGAAACCCCAGGAGATTCAGGACTCCCGGAAGCACAACAAAGATGCCGATGCCGATGCTGATGCCGGTCAAGTGTCCGTCGAGCACTACCATACGCCGCAGGCCAAGTGGGTGGACCTTGTGCCGTCGGCCATGATGTCGCAGGCCATGAAGGTTGATGTGTGCCAGGCCCAGCATGCCACGCCCCTGTCCGCCTACCAGTTCATGGAGCAGCATGGCAGCATGGCGCCCGAACCGCTGACACCCTTCTTTCTGGAGGACAGCGATCTGGAGCACGAGTATGCGGATCGCCAGGGCTACCTGCGTTATGTGGAGGCCCGACCCGAACACAGCTCCAGTGATTGGGATCAGGTTGCGGATCAGGATCAGGATGAGAGAGTCCCGGCGAATCCAGTCCCAGGTCAACCCCGCTTCGTGGAGCTGGAGAAGCGACCGCACCGGGTCAGCCTGCTCAGGAGCCTCTCGCCCATGCGGTACACCTCGCAGAGATCGCAAGATCAGGACAACATCGAGGTGCTACCGCCGGAGCTGCGCCAAGCCTCGACTTCCAGGAAGGGCAGCCAAAGGCCAGTGACAGTGGGGGGTCAGTCACGCAGGACCAAGGGACCAGGTCAGAGGAGCCCCCCAAGCCCCCCAAGCCCTCCAAGAACACAACGTCCGACTGGCAGGACAGGTGGTGGAGATGAGGCTGTGGCACAACAGCCACCCACTTTTGAGCCCTCCAAAGGTAACAATGCAACCAAGTGCCCACCCGAAAGGCAAATCAAACGGCGCAGGACCAAACCCCTGGTGGTGTACAGCAAATCCCTGGAGGATCTGAAGTTCGAGAAGCTGGGCATCTACAACAGGATCAGCCTGACGCAGGAGCGGATCATCAGTGCGTTGGACAACCTGCAGTCCAGTCTGTTGCAGCTCCAGGTGCCCCATTGCAGTGCCCAGGAGCGCCAGAAGCGGCAGCGCAATGCCTTCGAGTTCTGCGTGCGCTTCTCGCGGAACTTCCTGTATCCGCTGAAGGGCATGATCGACGATGTGCGCCTCACCGCGGTGGCCAGCTTCAGTAGCGCGACCTCCAACGAGGCCTGCCAGCGGGTGGTCTGCGTCTACGGACTGATGCAGCAGTCGCTGCACACGTATCAGCGCCAACTGCGCTACTTTCTGCTCGAGAAGGTGCCCCAAAAGCTGAGCGCCCTCATCGAGATGATCTACACGATGACCAACTGCTGCCTGGACAAGGGCGTGCTGGATCGCCACGATCCGGTGGTGGAGTGCCTGCAGGAGCGATGCACCCGGTTCCTCAGCTTCATCGAGGACATGCAGGAGGAGCGCCTCAAGCTGGCCAGGGAGACGTTGAGGCGATTGCACAAGCAGCAGCGTCATCAAAGTCAGGGTCAGGGTCAGGGCCAGCAGGACACCGGTGTCCACTCGCAACATCGCAAGAAGAAGTCCCTGAAGTCCGTGCCCCCGAGGACACCCACCCAGCCCAGACAGGAGAAGCTGCGCTCCCACGAGCGCTACGATCTCAAGATGTGCCTCAATGACCTCAAGCTCTACGAACCGCGTCTGGTGCCCAAGGAACGTCAGCAGGCGGAGAAACGCCCCCAAAGGATGCGTCGTCCCAGAACCAACACCAATTCCCATACCAATACCCATACCAATACTCATACCAATACTCATACCAATACTCATACCAATACTCATACCAATACCCATCCAAGTGTGACCACCACTCCAGCTGTGGCTTCCGGTCCAACTGGGCCACTGGGGGAGTTGCCTTTCGATCCAGAAACTCAAGGCGAGGTGCAGACCCAGATGCAAAAGGTGGGCGATGGTGGCACTACCAGTTCGCTGAGCACGCTGCCCACTTTGGGTCCAATGGGTCAGTGGTCGAAGGAGGAGCAGCTGCATCGGGCTTTACTGGATGCCCTGCATCTGGTGTCCCGCTCCCAGGTGCAACAGGTGCTCGATCCACTGATGCGATCGCTGCGCGTCATCCTGGACGAGAAGCTCCATCAGAGTCATAAGCAGTGAGCTCCCATTCCGCCAGTGATCGAGACATTGTCCACTTTATAGATTTCCCAAATTGCTTAATCAGTATTTACCTCGATCATTACCAGCTCCACTTCTGATTGCTGAAAGTGTGAAGCCATAGAAACTAAATTGTTAAGTATTTGTTAGTGCAAATAAAATGCTTACTTTTAATGAGTCAAATTGGAGGATTTCTTTATACATTTTCTTTTTTTACTTACACCAATTCTGTACAAATAGGATAAAAACTAAAAAGAAAGCTTGGCCGATCTTATAATGAAAATATATTCTCCCAAATGACACCTTTGGCATAGGGGTAAAAAGTCTATAATTGATTTAATTAATTAAAGTCGATCAAGCTTTCTTGAGCCCTTAACATGATAAATAATGTTAGGCGGTAAGCATTTATTCAATATCTATCCATAATGAAAAATTTCCAAATCGAACAAATATTTCAAAAGTTATAAAGAAATGAAGTTTAACGACAAAGCCAAAAAATAAATATAACATACCACCAGATGGCGCGGCAATAGAATTGCAAGTAGCGCCATCTATTGGCGGAACAATTACATTGATTAACAAATTAGTCGTTGCACTGAAATATATAGTTCCTTCTTTCTCATAAGTATAACCTATAACACAATCTGAGCTTCCCACTAACAACCACTAACAATTCCCAGAAAAATTAGATCATCGTTTAATTGTATTTTGTTTATTTGTAAGAGATATCAACAATGATTCAAGATTAATTTTTATTTATATACCATTTATCAGATACTTTGTGCAGTACGAAAACGATCAAGAGAATATCAAGAGAGGATCGTTGTGGGTGTGTTGGGTTGGCTTTCTTTTTTTTTTTTGGGAGGGGGGGGAGGGGGTGAGAGTGTGAGTGAGAGAGAGAAAGAGGGAGAGAGGGACAGACGGCATATATATCAACTAAGGAGAATTATAATTATTTTAAGCATTAACACCCCCTGCCCCGCATATCAACCCAGCACCACCCACCATCATCGAATGCACTTTTCGTGTTCATGTCCATCAAATATTACGATTTCTTTTTCCCTCCTCCAGTGGATTGGAATTTTCATTTGCACATTATTATGACCTTGCTTCCTTTCGTTCGGCTCTGTTCTTGTGTTCTCGGGGATGGGTTCAACAATTTGGATTACTACAAATACCATAATAATAGATAATATACATAGATATCGAAGTGAATGGTACGGACACGGGTCCGGATTTCTAGCCGGAGCAGGCCGTGCACAGTGGCTTGTTGTCCTCCACAGCGAAGGTACTGGCCGTGATGGGAGCGCCGCATTTCTGCAAGTAGTAAACAGTTTAAGATTTGGCCAAATATTATTTTAATTTTAGATTCTGAAAGTGCACATCCACTATTTGAAAGACCACTGGCTCACATACTGATTCTTTAACATATCTTTAAAGCCGATTCAAATTTAATGATTAAAACAGTGAAACATCTAGGTTTAAAAATTTAACAAAAATGGAGCATTTGGTATTTACATACCATATATAAGATTTGGTATTTTTCCGACATTTTTCTGCCTATTTTACGATAGGTAAACTTTTTTAAAAAGTTTAATTTAAATTTATTTCCCACAGATCTACAGTAATGCTAATGAGTGTACAATTTTAGATTTAGTTTTACTCATAAGATTTGTCAAAAAAACCAAATATGTTTTAGGTAGTTTCGATGAGAACTTAGAAAATTCGAAGTTCAAAATGCGGATACACTCCAAAACCCCAAAAAATGTTGCACAGTATCATTGATGGGAATAAGCACTCTACTCACCTTGCACTTGAAGCAGTCGCGATGCCACTTGGCGTTGAGGGCCACGATCGCGTTCTCCGTGATTGGCTGACCACATCCGGCGCAGCGGGCGGCGAAGAGCTGCTCGAAGTCCACCCGGCAGTAGGGATGTCCGTCCCGCTCGTAGAAGGAGGTGCCCACCAGCGGCTTCTTGCAGGGACCGTTGCACACAAAGCACTCCTCGTGCCACGACTGCTCCATGGCCTTGATGGTGCGCTATTTAAATAGTTTAGATTTTATTTAAATCATTCATTTCTTATTTTACATTTTGCCAAATTAGAAAATAATCCTAAAGTAAAAACTGAATTATTTAAGAAACTACTTAAACTTCAAAGCATCAACCTTAAATTTAAACTATCCTTTAAAATTTTACATTAAATAATGCTCTATTTTTTATTATTTACGGTTTCATTTTATTGTAAGATACATTCAGGGTAATATAATTGTAAAAATGATCAGTTTCCTTTAAATATGAACATAAAATTGATTTTAAATGTGGCCGCAGTGTCACGATCTTAACATTTTCATTAAAATTATTCGTACGACACATCATTTTTGTTAGAATACATTTTTTGACCAAAAGCAACAGTACGTGTGAGTGAGTCTTTGTAGCAAATGCGCTGACCTAAAATAGCATTCCCTTATTTAATTTAATTTAAGATACTAACTGTAAAAAATATATTTTATTAAATTCTGCAAATGTATGACTTTTTTATTAAAAAAAAACCAACAAAAATATGATATTTTTATAAAAACAAGTGCAAATGTGTGATTTTTTATGAAATCATTACAAGTTAAAAGTTTTTTGCAACTTTTAAATAGCTTGTAGAACTTAAATATAAATTAATCATTTGCATACTTTTGCGCTTTAAAATAAACCGAGCCAAAGGTGAATCTACAGCCAATAACCAATAGTGCACACAATGTGCATATATAGAAATATTTATAATCATTATCAAAGCCAATCAATCGCGCACACACCCACGATGAGTTCAGAGCGACCTTGCTTCAAATTTGAGCATCGAAAGTGGAAAAATAAATGCTCTCCAAAAGAATTGTATTAGAATAATGGAAAAAGTGGTTCACATGATAATTAAATAATATTTATGGAGCAATCGTAATGTTTTATTTAACGATACATATTTTAAGAAATGCTTATTAAAATTATATTTGAATTGCTTTTAATTGACAATCTTTTCATTTTAATACCAATAAATTCAAAACGCCTAAAATTTATTTTATGAAAGGAAACTAAAAACCGTGTGGTTTTCTTAAAATATTTAAGAAAAAGTGCGGAAGAATTGTGCGATTATTCATCATCATTACTCATACTCATTTCATTTTATATGCTGAAAAATACTGGTTTGTTATGGTATATGAAAAGGTTTAAGCATCGCCAACAGTATTGGCATGAAATTCCCCGAAGCTATTAAAAAGTATTTTAGAATTATAATGCGGAATTTTGTATTTTAATCGGTTTTCAAAGTGCTTAAATGCAGTTTGGCTTTATTGGCTTAGTAATATATGCATAAAAGGTGCAAATTTGAATGACTTCGAAAACGTTTTGTGGTGCCCGAAATATAAATATAAATAGAATAATACGAATACTTTCTTGCATGTTTCATTTGGAAAACGTCTAAATATACGAATCGCAATCGCTTCCTTAATTAAATCGTCACTAAGCAAATACGACAGATATCTAAGCGGCTTTATGGCGCAGCGTATCTAGGTAAATGTTGACAGTATCATTACACCGATGCTCGTAAAGCGCCAGAGTTTATGGCAAACAGACGATGCGAATTTTGGAGGAAAAAAGATATCTGTACACACAGAAATATGATTCTGTTTCTAATCACGTTGACCATGAATTTCCGGGAGCAAACATACAAAAATTAAGCTCAAAGCGAAAGTAATTATAATATATTCTTCAAAAGACACACAGAAACAGGACCACAGTTCTCCTAACAAGTGGATATAGCTTTAAAACTTTAGTTAAGCCTTAGTTTCTTCTCAAAATATTTACATTAATACCAAATTAACTATTATCACTAGTAACTTGTAAGGTACAATTTATAGTTAAAAAAAAAACAATCTATAAATTTGGCCCGAAAATCTTAACTAATAAAAATAAATTTTAAATGCTATTGCATACTTTCGACAACCTTTTAAAGTTGTTTAAATAAATCTAGATATTTAAATAATATATTTTTATACAGTTTAAATTCATAATGCATAAATTATATGAAGATCAAACGGTTTTCTAAGAACTCTTATTAATTTATATAAAGTATATTAGAACTTATACATTAATAAAGAAGAACAAGTATTTAGTAATTAATTTATTATTATTATTATTTGTTTTTTTATAAATCCTTATTCCAAATTACAATTTGCTTTGAATATTGTTATTATCTAACATAAACGTAAATTATATGTTAGGTAGATTACATTTTGTTTTATATTTAGTTTGATTAAAACATATAGAATCAATTTTAAGCCCAACATTTTTAACATTGATCAAAAAGTTGGATTTAATAATAATACATTTTAATTTATATTATGATTTTAATAATTTCGGAATATATTTAATTGTTTGATTAAAATTAAACTTAAAACAAATGGGATCCAATTTTACCCAACATTTTCCACATTAATCCAAAAATTTGATTTCACATATTATTAATATTTAATAATATGAAATTTTGCATTCAATAGCTAGAAATTTTTGTATTCCATTTACTTATCCATGTGGGGATTACTTACCTCCAGGATGGGCTGCTTGCAGCCGAAGCAGGTGCCCGAGTAGTTCTTCACGAAGCAGTCGGAGCAGACTGGCTCCTCGGCCTGGATGTTAAAGGTAGCCTCCGAGATGGGCCGGTGGCAGTCCTTGCAGGCGAAGTGCTCCGGATGCCAGGTCTTTCCCAGCGCCGTGATGATGCGCTGCTCGATGACCTCATTGCACTTGTGACAAACGGACGCCGGCTCCGACTGGCGAAATAAAATAATGCAAATAAAACGGGGGATAGAAGTCATTAATTTCGCACATTTCAAATAGAAAACACGTACTTCAAATATTTCATAATACACCATAATTTTAAGACAGTTTTTCTGGGAGCGGGCGAATGAGATTCGGCTGAGATTCAACTCATCAGCGGGTTCAAAAACCGCAGAGACAGCTGCTGGCGCGAATTTACGTAACCTAATACCAAATGCCAAAGGCCCCAGCACAAAGAACCCCCGGCACATGAATATCAAAATATATATATATAAATGTATCATATATATACCGCAGTATACTACAATAAACGATGAGCATCAGCGTAAAATCATTTACAAAGCAGCAGCAATAATAACATTAATATATTATACAATAATGAGTTAGCCAAGTGGGCAGCTACCAAAGTTGTGAAAGGTGAAAGTTCTTGAGATTTAATTTAGGTCGTTAAATCATTATTAATTTATTACTTAGCTGAAGCTTTAAAAATATATTTAATTTTTTTTCCAATGTCAATTACTGTAGACAAAACTAATTCCCGTTAAAAAATGCTTAGTAACAATTAATGGCCGTTGCAAACATTAACTACCCTAACCAAATAACATTAATAAATAAATTGCTGTACAGCTATTGTTTTGGTTTTTTAAGCTTAAAAAATGCAATAGTAACTTTTCCCAAAGTATGCTCAAAATATGACTTAATTGATAGTATAGTTGACCCAAAAAGTATGCAGTTTAGTTTAATGGCTTTTCTTTTTGGCAGCAAACACCTGCTGAAACTGCCTGCAACACTGTTTTTTAGGGCTAACACTTTTCCTTTTGCTGGTCATGTTGAGCTATTAGCTTTAGTATGCCCAATATTATGCTTAACTATGGTCAGCCACGACATTAGCTAGCCCAGCACGTTTGGGCCATTATCACCTGGTGGCAGCAAGTTCGACAAAGGGGAGAAAAGGGAAAAGGGGAACCCACCCAAGAAGTCAGTTAAAACAGGTGTGTTGGCCAAGTTGCCACCCGCCTTAAATGGCTTATTAAACCGCAACAATTGCCCATAAAAATGCAGCAAAAGGCGGCCATAAATAATGCAAATAAAGTGAAATATCCGCAAATCGCAGGAGGGGGTGCTTCGGTGTTTTCTTGCGGTTTTATTTACATTTCGGTGTGCGGGCTGTGGAGCGGTAATTTTCAAAAATTTAATTTGCACAAATTAAACGCACATTTCCTTCGGTTTTATTTTTTTTTCTTTTCGGTTTTCGGTTTTCCACTTTTTTTCTTGTTTAAAGTTTTGCGCCAGATGTAGCAACAACAAGCATTTCTTTCTGCATTAGACGACGTCTCACTTAGATCATCGCTAGAGTTAGAATCGAATTAAACAAACACGCACGAGAAAGAGAGGGGGCGAAGCCGAAAGAAAGAGAGGGGGGCACTCTTAGGGGGCCAAGGGCAGTAGCTCTCGCACACTTCAAATGAGTTTGGATAAAGAAAACAATAACAAAAGGCCACACACAACCAGAATACAAACAAAAAGCCAAGCAACAAAAATTAAGCGAAAATTTTCAGCGCTTAATGGGCAGCAAACAAACAAACAATATAAAACAAAAAAATTAAAAGAAATAAAGAACAATAAATAAGACGATGACTTAATGCCCTTTAAATCTGGATATCCCATCATTCATATCCTTAATAAACAAAAAAAAATATCTTAATACTAATCTAAATACAATCTCCCTATTTTTAAATTTAAACACAACTAAGTTTTATATTGATTAAAATAAATTTTAATCTTTGAATTTGTGTGATTGGATTCCTGTGTTTTAGTATATAAGTGTTGTAATCAATATAAAACTTAGATGTGTTTAAACTAAAAAAAGAGGGAGCTTGTAGGGTATGAAGGATCGGATTTGCAGATTTAGAGGGCATTAAGTGATCGTCTTATTTATATATGTGACCAAAGTTCAATGACCTTTTTCTTGGAGATTAACGCCAGCAGAATCTATAAATTGAACTAATTACAAATCGAAGTTGCCTGTTAACCCATTTAGCTGCAAATTCCATCTGCACTTAACCCGCCATTTAACCCACTGTCTCCCATCTTTTGCTTACTCAGTTCAACTCGAATTGCAATTTTCACGTTTATTACGTTTTTGTTGACGATTTGCATTTCTTATCAGTTAATTGCCGCAATATTGCAAGCGATTTCAATTTTTTTTCCCCTTGAAAGCACCAAGAACAGTACAGGCAGATGAAGCAAAAAAAAAAGAAAATTAACAATTGCAGTAAGAAAAAAGAAGAGGGAATACATATGAAACCAATACATCAGAGGCCACCGCAACAAGTTGAAAACAATTTTACAGTTTTTTTTATTTTGTTTATTCATAGGCGATAATTAAAATATTGAATGCATGAATCATTG
Organism: Drosophila gunungcola; assembly: GCF_025200985.1. Taxonomy (NCBI): domain Eukaryota; kingdom Metazoa; phylum Arthropoda; class Insecta; order Diptera; family Drosophilidae; genus Drosophila; species Drosophila gunungcola. The sequence goes on from NW_026453241.1 coordinate 253,551, forward strand.
GAGGCAGAGAAAATTTACAGGGGCTTACAGGGTTGGCTATTCAAGGGGGTGTGGGGGGTGGCGTCAAGTGCTCTCTATTGTTGTTATTGTTTGCTCTGCGGTCATCAATCAGAGTTGTCAATCAGCGAGGAGCAGCAGCAGCAGTGGAATATATCGCGGGGTATACGTGTATATATGGGCCTGTTGCCTTGGATCAGATAATTCGTAGCAGACGCCTCCAATAAGCACAAGATCCCCCACACACTCTTAACATCGTGTGGCACACAGTGCGTATACGTAATGGCCAAGAAAACCATTAAACCATTTAAACTGTGAGTGAAATGCCGAAATGGCTTTGTAATATACGGCATATATTGTATATAAATAAGATAATCTGCAGGAAAACTTTGCGGAAGATCGATGAAGGGGATTATGCAAAGATTTTTGTGCTGGGGAAAACATTTAAAATTTAAGAAAACGAAAACCTCAGCCAAGGTTGATTTGAAGATCTCGTAAAATACGTATGGTCAAAGAGAAGCATAACTTAAACTTGGCAAACTTATAGAAAGTTCAATTTATGAAAGAGAAATGGACAAGCGTATCAGAGATTTTTTAAAGACATTGTAGGGGGGTTTCTTTTTAAACTCTTGAAAATGATTTTTAAAAACCATTTAAGTAACGATTTCGGAACAAGACCAAGCTAACTACAATGGTGCAACATTCAAAGATGTTAAATATTTTTAGCAAGCCAAATTGGTCATTAGTGAAGGAATTCAATTGTTTGTTGAGTGAAGTACATACGTTCTAAGGTAAAACAAAATAAGTTGCACATTATAAAAACCAATGAGTTCATGAGAAACCTCTTCTAAAACATGAGCTAGATAATCGAGTTGTTGAGAACATGAGAGCAAACCTTTTTCATTCAAGCAATAAAGAAACTATTTAAAGATCACAAAGCAAAAGTCTAACAACTTGGTGGGCTTAGAAAAGGTGCCAAGCCCAAGACTAGCATTTATTTCCGCCTTGTTAGTCGGGTGAATAAACCAATTCCATTTATCAGTCGGCGAGACTCTGACCAGACCATCACTCTCTCCCCGATCACGATTATTATAGTGATGATGACGATAATGATGATCGCGATGATGACTCTTCAAAACCTTCTGGTTAAGCAGGCTTGCCAAAGTGGCTGATTTATATGGCTCATTTTATTAAGCGGACAACGAATAAATCGCTTTGTAAATTGATGATATTTTTGTGTAAAAAGCAAGGCATGATATCATCGGAACAGAGATATTCTGGGCTTAGCTTAACCTTAGGTCGGTTTATATATATATAAAATATTTACGAGTGTATATAAAAAACGAGGCCCTTAATCCGCACTTTAGCTTTCGCCCACTGAGAAACACTGTTCGAAATTCAAATATTTTCCAAAACACGACTTAAAACGCCCACTTGGCAAACACTTGGTAACTCTTGAAAATCGTTTTTTCGCGGGCTAACTATTTTTTTTTATTTTTAGTATGGTAATTAACATAAAGTCTAATAAGGCAAGGCAAACCATATTCGAGTGTGCGTGAATTTTTTTTTTGTTTGTTTTTTTGTTTTCTTTTTTCGGGTAGCCAAAAGCCAGATGGATGACAATTTCAGTTGATTTTAGTTGACTTCGTTGGCAGTTGACACTCTAAAAATTCCGCTCACACACTTGTGCCATGAATCTTGCACATGGAAAGCACAAAACAAAAAACTGAAAATTGAATACTGAAAACTGAAAACTTACAAGCCGAAAACAGAAAGCGGAAAATCCAAGCAGACACACAGTGAATGGGTGGCCAACGCGGCGTATGAGCAATCTCCAACCTGTTTGAAAAACGCCCACGCCGTAGATTTGGGTTTCGGATGCGGAGTCGGCATGGGATTGGGTTTGGGTATGGGTCTGAGACAGCCAGCTGGGCGACCAGTTGGAAAGTGATTTGAATATGGAGCACCCTGCCTCCCACTACCCACTCTTTTTCCCGAAATGGTTAATATATTTCACTTACCATTTTGCTTGCTGTTTTTGCTGCCGCTGCTTGAGTGCTTTGTTGTTGAGATTTGAACTTCAAAAAAATATATAAAGCAATACAGTTGACATTAGTTTCAAGTAAGCTGATGTTTTGAGGGAACACAAAACACAAACTGTTGAATGGAAAAACATAAACATAACAAAAGAAGAAAAAAAACATCGGTATCACTATAAAAAAACATTGTTTCCAAAAAATATGATAAATAACTATAATTTATTGATAGTTTTGGCTATGCAAATTTTTATACTTGGAAATTCAATTAATGTATCTGAAAGATACTTTAATACAACTTCTTCTTTAACTTCTAAAACATAAAATTAAAACCTTAAACAATATATTTTTGATTAAAACCGTTTGGGAACTGACCAACCGCACCTCGTCGAAACAAAGTAACCCTCTTAGCAAAATCTGTCAATAAAACGAAATTTCGGAACAAAAAAAAAACAGTCGGCTTCAAATAATTTAAGTTATTGCAGCAAATATTAAAAAGTTTCCCCCTTCAATTTTTGCGTATATATTTTTTGCTTGTTTATTTTTGTTGTGTACCGTACAAATTTCAGTTGAAAGCCGGGATAGAAACACGCGAAACGTTGGCAGGGCGCGAAAATAAAGTCGAAAAAAACCCCGCAAGTCGTATTGTCGTACGGACTAGGCTATATAGGCTATATAGTGAGTTGTATCGGATCGAATCGGGTCGAATCGAACTGAACCGGCGAGCGTCGACCAAGAAACTGAAACTGAAACGCCGGCCGTCGGCGTGCGAGGCAGCGCAGCAGCAGCGGCGCAGCAGAGGAGCGGCAGCGGAGGAGCAGCGGCGATATGGAAACGCTGCCGGCATCGTCGTCGCGTCAGTTGGTGCGCAGGCGCACTGGCCGCGATGCGATGACCTCAAGGATCCAGCGGTGCAGAAGTCCCGCCTCCACCTCCGCCGCTGCCCACGCGCCCAAGCGGAGTCGGCTTCCACCCCCCTCCCCCGGAAGCATCGCAGTGGTGCGGCCCACCGGCAGTACGGCCACCACCACCCGGATGCGGAGGGATCGGGAGTCCCAACGGGAGCCACCCATGAAGCCACCGCCGCAGATACTGTCCACCAAGGTAAAATAATTGAATAAAAAAAGTGAAACATCTGACTGTTGATTTCAAAATTCTATACTTAATATTTAATAATCAAGGGAAAATATTTAAATTGAGTACAAAATATTTGGATTTACTACGTTTTTTTATTAGTGTAGGATTACCTACCGCATTCTTCATAGTTCTAAAGAAAAAAGCCATTTGTGCTTAAATTGAATCTTTTTCAGGATATTTTAAGTTAAGATAACTACTACTATCTTCTCGTCTAAACTTGAAAACTCAAGGGGTTATTGTATCCCTAGTAGTTTTAAAAATTAAACAACCAAATCTTAATTTAAATGATTTTTAGGATATTTTACCACAAACAAGAGAAAATCACTACCTTTTCTTCATACTTTAGCATTTGGTGCTTAATTCAAATCATTTTTATTATAAAATATATATTTTTACAGTTAAGTCGTGTTTTTTTTTTAAGCAATCAGGATACCATTCAGATAGTATTTACCTTTATCTAAACTTTTTCAAAGCTAACTACTATTTTGTATTAATTTCAGTCAATTAATTATCATAATATCAGCCGAAATATGTCACTAATCTGTCATATAAAAATATTTTGTTTCCATTCTGTATTTATCTTCTTCTTTGAAATTTTGTACAAAATGTTTTATCTTATAATTTTTGACAAATGCTAAGGAATTGTATACTTCGAACTTAAAAACCACAACATAATCATCTTCAACTGGTTACTAATCTTTTATGGATGACTATGATTATATGACTTGTATACTAACATTACTAATGTTTTCTTTATTTACTGTTACTAAGTGGGATTTAGTTTGTTGTTAAATAGGTTGTATTGATACCAAGGATTTTCTATACTTAGAATTGTGGAATGTGCTGTTAGGAATATTTATAAAATTATTTGCAATATTTCCAGGCCCTTGGCTGCTCCAATCCCTATCTGGATGATCAGCGGCGATCTGTGACCCAGCGGAGCCGGCGAATGGAGGTCAAGACCCCGAATCGGCAGCGCCCCATCCCAGTGGCCTTTGGTGGGCAGTACCGCTGTGCCGGTGTGCCGCAGCCACCGCCCGCTTATCGATCACCTGCTCCGCCACCCAATGGCTCCAAAATCCGGCAGCGTTTGCGCTCCGTCCGCGCCAAGGTCGACTCGTATCTGTGTCCCCACCTCTCCGCCCCATCACCGCCCACCCAGCCAGCAGCTCGACGACCTTGTCGCCCTGTGAAGAACAATTCCATAAAAGAGGCCCATGAGCAGCTGGAGCTACTACTCACTCGTATCGAACGAGCCAGCGATTTTCAGACACCCCCACCCCCACCACCACCGCCTGCCGTCCACTCGAAGAGACGTGGGCAGGCCAAGGTCGCGAAGGGGGCGCGCCGCCAGATGGCGCAACATCCGCCAGTGCCAGCCGGTTCGCCAATTCTCAGTGCACGGCCAGGCAGCACCACCATGTCCCAAACTTACCCGAGGATCGATTGCGCAGAGAATCGGAGTGCTGGATCAGAGGAGGATCACCTGCCCCATGTCGTACCGCTCGTCCAGAATCCGCAGCATCTGCCGCCGGCGAAGCGGGATGCACTGCTGCAGCTTCTTCAGCGGGCCGAGCAGCACGATAAGGGCGTTGTGGACTTTGTGGCCAGCGCCACCGGAGATCCCTCCCGGGACACTATGCTCATGCTGCTCCAGATGCTGTGAGTATATGTAATCTAAAGATCTTTTATTTTGGTGTTCTACATTTTGTACTAAAAATTTTAAAAACTAATTCTATTTAAAAGAGGGTTTTAAATGCGGAAAAAATATTTAAAATATTATTGTTTAGGATTAAAACGAAATTATATATAAAATGAAATGAACCAAATTTAAATAGGCTTGCTTGTAGAAGTGCAAAAATGTAATTTAAAATCAATATCAATGCTGTTTACTTTTTTAAGATGCCGTTTTCGGTTACGGTTATAAAAATGATTCGGTTATTCCGGTTAAAACGGTACGATGGTTACGGTTTCGCTTGGCTACCCTGGTGGCAGCAATAGCTAAAAATAATAATCAAATAATGTTTCTCCAGATGCTGTAAGTGCCGCATACAGTTGAGGCACAAATAGTGGCATAAATTTGTGGTTGTTTTAAAATTTGTATTGCTCAAAATAGCCCACTAAAATAAGGGGGAAAAATAATCAGAAAACTACAGTTTAAAAGTTATCTGATATTTTTAATAGTTCAAATTATATAGTTTAAATTATATAAATTATAAATATAATTTATTAATTTCTAATTAAGCTTGTACTTTATAAATTATAAGTTTTCATTAAAAAGCCTTTTTAAGTATAAAAGTATATTGCAAATTATAGATATGGCAAAAGAAAATTTAATATTAATATTATACGTTATAACGTTATATGAGGGCCTAAAAACGAATATCAATATTAAAGTATTAATTGATTTTTTAATTTAAGATTGATGGGACATTCTTATTATTTTGTATAACAATTTAAATATTTGTTCGATTATTATTACTATTATTACGATTATATTTTTATTATATTAAAATACGATTTGTATGAGCATTTAAATAATTAATTTACTGAATTGTAAGGAAACAGTAATCCTTAGTGACTGTGATTTGCAGTGCTATTTTTTTTAACACCGCTGTTGGCGAAACAGCGACGTTGGGGCGCTGCGACTGCGCCGCGGCAGAGGCGACGGCAACACCGAAATGATGTCATCGCCTGCCGTCAGCTGAGAGAGTGTGGGGGAGACAGGGAGAGTGAGCGAGAGTGGGAGAGTGGGAGTCAGCTGGCAATGCTCCTCCGCTGACGCCATTGTCGCTGCCGGCGTCGCTGCCGCTGCTCTGCTTGCGTGGAGTTACTGTTACTCATACTCATTCAGATTAACCGGCGTCTAGAGCAATAACAACAACAACCACAAAAATAGCGAGAACAACTATAACAGGAGCAACAACAACAACAAGGGCCACTGGTTGTTTTGGTTTTTGTTTTCCTTTGTTGTTGGTGCTAAAACCCTCTCTTTTTCGCACTCTCTCGTTTTGACCCTTTTTTTTGGCTGCAGGTTAGAGTTTATTCGACAGTTTGAATACCCTAGAAGAAATAACAAAACACGCTTAATTGAACCATTCATATATAAGCTTATTTTTTAAACCTTTTATTGAGTTAATTTTACCTGAGTTTTGGTGACTTTAAGATGAAAAATTTTTATATTTTCTCAATTTTAGAATTTGTTTTTCTTTTATTTAATTTGTTAATTAACCAACCGCCAAAAAACCAAAAAAATAATTGGCCAGAAATGGTTTTTAATCTCAACAAAGTTAGAAAATTATTCCAAAATGTGACTTTAAATGTTAAATAAAAGAGAACGGGTCGCGTCCATCAAAAATATTGAAGGCTAGAATACATTTACATCATTACATTACATTACATAACATTAAGTTTTCTAAAATTTTGACTAGACATTTTTTTCTAAAATATAACACTAAAAAAACAACACTGAATTGTTCAAAGTTTCATATATTGATATGCAAACGTTTAAAATACTTCTTATTCATTTTTTAGGCTGGCTGTCTTTCAATAAGTTTTTTTTGTTATTCTCCCGCTTATAAATTTTGTGGCAATCAAAAAAACGTCATAAACTTAAAATTGGCTACACTTTTTATAAGCATAATGGACACTACTAAATCATTAAAAAATTAAAAAGAATTGATGGCATTCTCCCAGCGGCTAATATTTACAAATTAAACAAACTGTATGTAAAATTAGTTAATACTATTCAAGTTACTAATCATTATTATTATATAATAAGCTACAATGTTATGTGGGCAATATGCTATCATGGGCCGTAAACATGCTTTATAGCTTTATCAAGACTAGGAAACCCCCTCATATAATTAGCAAATCCCCCAACTTTTGAATTTAAAGTGTCAGAGCTAGATGCGAACATTAATTACAATTTAATTATAATAATTTTGTTATAAGAACTATACGCTTTTGCATTTTAATGATGTGAATTTAACAGTACTTTAAATGGCACATTAAATTTGTATTTAATATGTTATTTACCCGCTGAAGTTTTATCTGCCGTAGAGGCTTATTTGTATCTAACTGTTAAGATAGTCAAAGTCGGTGACTAATGGCAAGTTCAGGGTCGCTTCGCCGAGCACTCCCTCTGATATTTGGATTATTGGCTTTATATGGTTCTGGTTTTTGGGTCATTAGTGGCTCCGCTAATGTCTCATGTCTCGCACTTTTTTGTTATTTAGTGTGCAAATTTGGCAGTTGTTGTATTTTTTGATTTTTTTTGCATTTTGGTCTTTGCTGATATGAAGAACGCACGTAATCAAATACTACGATCGCCGGGCGCTAATCGACAACTGTTTGCAGTTAGAATTTGCGTTATATGGTCGTATGTATATAGTGTGTGCATATACTGTGTTGGCCATTTATATATATATATATATATATATATATGTTTACCTAACCAAACTCCGGCAATCGTCCGATTTTGGTGAGCCTATAAATAGCGGTGGGCTAAGGTGAGGGGGGCGCTCTGCCACCTTAACCTTTTTGGCCTCTCAATATCACTTATATGTAAATCCCAAACCCTTTGTTTTCTCCACTCTGGATTTTTCTAGCCGAGTTGGTTGTAGTGATGCGCTTTATTTGTTTGATCAATAAATTTGAGTTTGCCATTTAGCGAACGCCTCGCCCCCTCTCGCTCGCACTCCAGTACCGCATTCGCCATCTCTTTCGGCCAGAGGGTTGCCTCATCGGGCGGTGTTTATTAATTAATTCTTCTACGGTTTTTGGCTTCTCCATTTCCAAGTTTGATTGTGTCATATTATTTACGTGCGCTATCACTGCGATTGGAAGGGGGTTTCCAAAAAATATATATATATATATATGGGGAGGGGGAGTGGGTGGCCGTGGGGGCACAACCTTAACCCCAGTGACCCAGGCTATGAATAAAGGAACAAATGAGTGAATGAATAGCGTAATCGTACTCTAACCGACCAATCGGTTACTTTGATTATGGCATGGCTTTTAAAATATATTTTTTGATATTTATTTTTATAAATTTGCCTTGGAATCTTTGCTTTTGTAATTTATCATAAGTAAATAAAATTTCAAACTCAACTTTCGATATTAAGAATTTTTCTTTTTTATTAAATGTTCACTTCACATAAATATTTTTAAACTTACTAAAGAGTTAACGTATATCAAAAGATAAATTATGATATTAAATAAATGCCTTATAAAATGTTTTTATTGTATTCCATTTGGGAGGTATGTATTTCAGATATTACTAAATTAACTATTTCATGCCCACTGTTGCCTACAGTCAACATTTTCATTGTATTTTGTTTTAATCCGGACATGAAAGGCTTAAAATACAACTCAGTAATCAGCTTTTTGGGAAACTTTACTTAATTGCCAATGATTTAAAGTGAATATAAACTGGTAAATGTTCGCATTGAGAGGGTATTTAAAACTGGGCTTGTGCCACTGCGATTTAGTTGAATTTTCCTATTTTTGGCATTGGCCTTGAGGCCTCTGCTTTCCACTATCACTGCTGGAAAGGAAATGGAGTGGGTGGCTGGGAGGCTTGGGGCTAGGGACTTCGTGCGAGGGCGTCGTGTGCAGTTCCCGGAGGGGTAAGAAAACTTGCGTGACGGCGGCCCATATGAAAGCTAATGCCAACGGCTCCCCTGCCACCCCATTCTCGGATATAAACGCCAGGCTGATGCAATAACTCAACTTTATCTATACGGCGGATAAAAGTATATCTCGGATACGCGTGTTATTTAGAGCCATTTCCAATATGGCTCGTTTAAGTCATAAACAACAATATAAAATTATTATTTACTCTAACATTAAAATGAATAAACATAATCATTTTAACATATCCTATCATAAATGCATAGGTTCTAAACGGTATTCTTTCTCTAAATTTAAATACAACCTTACCACAAGTAAACAACTAAATTGGCCTAAAAATTATTTTAACATATTGAAAAATTCAAAAACTATGTTAAAGTTACTAAAGATTTTGTTAAAAGACAAGTATCAAAAATCTCGCTAATAGTTTTATAAAAAGACAAGCATCGAAATAAGCAATTGCTTTCCTGTAAAACTATACTTTAACATATTACAAAAGTAATTTTTTAAAAAGATTTAAGAATATCTCAAATAAATAATTTTTATAAAATCATTACAAATTTTCAATAAAGTTTTTAATTTATTGTTCACTTTTTGAAAACCCTTTTGCTTGCTTTCCTGTAAAAAAAAACTTTGACATAGCTAAAAACGATTGAGCGTATACTTAAAAATAATTTTAAATGTTTTAAATCATTTTTGAAAATAAAGAAATTTTTATAAAGTCCTTAACTCATTTTCAAGGAGCATATCTGATTTATTGTTCAACTTTTCGTAGACCCCTAAGCCCGAACGACTCCCCGTATGCGGAGAAGTTTTGGGAGGGACATCGATACCTGAAGGAGCGCCAGAAGCTGCATCAGACATTGCGACCCGGCGACGAGCGCTTCAAGGAGGTGAAGGTCCTGCACAGTCCCGACGGCGAGGTCTTCCTCTCACGCACCCTGGAGGAGGAGCTGAAGGACGAGAAGCAGGTACTGGACTATATAGGGGCACAGCTGCGAGGGCAGGGTCCTCCCGGCGGTCGGCATCCGCTGAGCAAGCGCCAGGAGCAGGCGATGCGGGAGCGGGAGGAGCTGGAGCGGTACAAGCAGCAGGTGACCAGCTGCCGGGAGCAGCGACGCCAGGAGCAGGCCCGAATAATCGTTCAGAAGGGATCGTGGGGCGGTGGTGCAGATACCCCAACGGAAAAGACTTCAATCCGAGAAATCCCCTCCAAAAATCCACCTTCGCCCAGATCCACTGATCCCTTGAAGCAGCTCCTTCAAGATCGAGACCGCTTCCAGGCCAACTGCCGGCAAAGCTGCTTTTACAACAACTCACAGAGCTCGGCGCCCTGGAAAATATATGCCAAGTAAGAATATACCAATAGGTATTGGCTGAACACAAATAAACCTGAACATAAAATCATGCCTAAATAGAGCTTAATTAGAATGCTTTACTCTCTGTAGTAGTAGTGGATATAAATTTATTTATGCATATTTATCTAATCTTTATTATTTTAAATCCAAATTGTTAATGTTGTCGTTGTATTTATATGTTCAGATGCGGTAAAAATAATATTAGTTTTTTAGCTTATGGAAATATCGATCAAAAATAGTTTAATAGTTTATAAGTTTTAATAGTTTATAAACTAAATTGGGTAAATATAGAAATCCACACTTTTCATAGGTATAATACTTTTAAATATTTTAAAAAAAGATTGATCAAAAACATATTTTTAAATTTTAATAACAAAATTTCTATTAATAGATATTAAACAAATTTTTTTTACAAAACAAAGTGCAGATGAAGGACAAAACATTTAAAATATTAAAAAATCATTTACTACCGTCTATTGAAAAGTTGATTTTAAGGAATTATTATAAGTTTTCGATTTTCTTGAAAAGCTAAAACAATATCAAAGGGTTTTTAAGTCTCATTTTGTTAATTGGTTAGTGAGCATTATGATAAATTAAAAGAAAAGTTGCCTTATACCTTAAAGAATATTTTGTTTTGATTTTTTTTATATTTTTCGACTACTATTTTTTCGAACGCAGCTGCACATTTAAATGTATTTACACTACCTACCTACACTAATGTGCACTTCTTTTTACAGAGTGGCCAGTAAGCTCAGCTCCCAGCTAATAGATAGCTTGGATGCCGAATTCCATCGCTGCGTGGCAAATTATATCACGGACTTTGTAGGCAACAAATTAACTTAATAGATGCAATTTATCAGATTTTACAAAACTGATTATTTTTACGATTTACTAATCCTGTTTTACAAAAATTGCAAGTGTAGTACAAATTGAAGGATCTACAAAATTGTATAGAAAAAAGAGTTAATAAAAAATTATTGTATGTAAAACCAGCAAGTATTTATTATTATTTATTTCTGCGCATCCCAAAAGTAGGCAAACATTTATATACAATTTTTTCGTTTTTGTTGTAAACTGGTAGAGCAAAGGGACTTAAAAAAAATTCCTTGGATTTTCTTTAATAAACTACTGTTTATACTAAACAATAAAAAACAATTTTTAGAATGGGACTATTTTTCTTTGTTCAAATAGTTTAAGATGGCTTAAACTCGCCTTAAGCAAAATAGTTGAATAGAAAACATTTATAATTATTGTGCTTTATAAACCTTGTCGTTGAAAAAATATAAATAAAAGAGGTGTTAACTTATTTGGTTGTTCAACAGCTAGACAAATGTGCCTTAATTGCACCCCTTGGCAAACCGACTTTACACAAAACCACATTTATTTGCTTTTCGAGTTCTGTGAAAAGTTACTCTCATTTAATTGTTCTCCAAAAATTAAATTCATCAATTTATACAGGGTGGACGATGGCGCTTAGCAACTAACTATGTTTAGGTTACTACCGAACTAGACTAAACTAGGCGTAGGGTTCGTACTTAAGCCGACTTGCTGCCTAACTTGGGTACTTCGTGTCAAGTTGGAGCAGAGTGCGTGTGTGTGTGGCGTGATGTCAACAGTGGCTAGTCAAAGTTAAGTCAGATCCTTCATGGTTAAACTACGTGCTAGGCTTAATCGCTAGACTACAACTAAGGCGATGTGTGAGGGGAGCTGTCTGTATTCTGTGTCTCTGTGTCTCTGTATCTCTGTATCTCTGGCAATGTGTGGGAGTTAAAAAAAAAGTACAATAAATAGGTTGGTCCATTCTTCTGTTCATCCACAGGCCTCTGGCGGCGTTGGAGGTCCTGGTGGATGGGCAAACTCATCTCAGAGCAGGTTGGAGCAACTCGCTTCCGCGGCGGCACAGTTTGTGGAGCGGGGCAGGAACTGGATGTGCTGCCAGGTGGCATTGAAGCTGAAATAATGTGGTACGTGAGTTTTGAGGAATCGCAGAATGACAGACGCAACTGCTTACAGATAACTCTCGGGCAGCTGGCTCTCCACATGCGGCTTGATCCTGGCATAGTCCTTGTCCGCAATGGTGGTGCTGCAGTGCTGCTGCATGTAGGCCAGCGTAAACAGCTCGTTCTCGTTGAAGGACCTCAGGCCCGGCACCCTCAGACGCCTGGTCAGTCCCAGGGCCTCGTAGGTGTTGACCTGATCGATTCCCGATCCCTGGATGGCACTGCCCGCATCGATGGCACCCACAAAGCTGCTCAACGCCCTGGCCGCCGTTCGGGCTGCACTCAGTGTCACATGGAAGCTCTTCAGCGCACTGCTCGATAGATCGTTCAGCTCGTGGACCAATCGAGGCGGCTGTCCCGCCGCCAGGCAATTCACATCCGGCTGGGCATACCGGATCTCCGGTACGGCATCGCTAATGTCCGAACTCTGCGTGTTGAACTGCAGCAGGAATGTGGAGAAGTTGTCGATCAGGGTCTCCAATATATCAGTGCCTATGCGGGCAAAGTTCACAGCTCTGCACGAAATGGAAAAGGAGAAACAATCATTAGAAAGATACAGCTTTGGGTTTGTTATATCAACTTAAGCAGCAACTAAAATGTATAGATTACCATATACAATTAAACTACCTCTTAAAAGTGGCTTTTCTTTGTTTTTAGGCAATTTCTACTTTTACTCCTTTACGTGGTGTGTTCAAATTAAACGAAGCTAAGCCCTTTAAATAAATTGCATTTATTTGATTTTTTATTTATACCTATGCAACACTTTATAAGGTTGGTCCATTGGAAGGGTATTTTTAATTCAAAGCTTAAATTAGTATTTTAAAGTCAATTCGAAACATTTATTAATTTTGATTCACATCGCACAATCTATATTTTTAATAATTTCCTTTTTAAATATAAATCATTGCTTTAAATTTCGCGTAGGTCTGCCTCTTAGTAAGTATATATATATATAGGGCTATATAAAATATAAATTGTTTTAATTTAGATACGAATCCGTTAATACATACTTGAGATTTAACAACTTTATATTTTTTCATACGTACACAGGATACCGATAGTCATAGTAATTCGAACTGATCAACACTCTAGAGACGAGCAGCATATTCAGTTTATTGGAGTAGGCGATGGCCTCTGGATTGTCCCTTGTGTACATCTCGGAAACAATGCTGCCAAACAGAGCGGGATGGATGGATGGATGGATGGATGGATCGAGGAGAAAGTGTTAGAAAGTTTTCGGATCAGCAGGTGGCTCGTTGCGCAAGACTTACACATCCAGCATGTTCAGCGTGCCCAGCTTTTTCTCCATCCGCGTGCGACGGAATGTCCAAATCGACTCCAGATGCTCCACGAAATACAGATTGTTCAGCATCAGTTCGGTGTAGTATTGCTTGAGATAGTTGGGCTGCTCCAGGACCTCATCGGGTATGCCAAACTGCAGCCGCATCTCGTTGAGTTTCTTCTGGATGAACTGCCTGGCCGCCGGCTCCAGCCATTTGGCCTGGTCCAGGGAATCCTTCAGCTGATTCCGCAGACTGTAGAACATCAGCCGGAGCAGCTCCTCGTTGCCCTGCGTCTTGTTCAATCCCCTGCTCTTCGAGGTCGCCGTTTCGAACTGCTGCCTGGGTGGCTGCTGCTGCAGTGCATCCACAGCGAAGGGCAGCCAATCACGCACCACCTTGCTGCAGATGAGCCACCTGGGATAGCTGGCGGTGCGTCCATACACGGCATGATCGAAATTCTCCGCCAGGGTGCGATACTCCTTGGACAAATGCGGCAGCATTTGACGGGCCAGAGACCAAATGATAAAGTTGTTAATTGGTCTATAAATATAAGATTTAATTAACAAGTTCGAAAATGTTCTCATCAAACTGATTTTATAAACTCCATATATCCATATGTAAACTGGTTAATTAATTAAGCAAAGTATTATACAAATTATTATTTATTCTACTACTTTTAGTTTATTAAAAAAACAAAAAAATTAAAAATACATATAAATTTAATTGTAATTTAATCCCAATCTCAATAGCATAGACAAAATTCTAAAAATACTCTCAACAATATTTTAAATCCTTGCACATATAAATATTTAGTTAATAAGCTTAAGACCTTTTAGCTATAGCTTGTATTAGTTTGCCAGTAATTTTACATTGGAGTCGAACAGAATATAAAATTCATAAAAAATAATAATATAAATAATTATTAAATTATTGTTGAAACCAAAGAATATACAATTTCATTTTCTTTAGTTAAAGTAAAAATCAGTTGATTTATTTAAAACGACTTCAAAAAGCCAGTTTCCCTTGTATATTTGTAAAAAATAAATTGTATTTAACTTACTTTTTATCCGAGGTCGAAAGTAAAACAGATAGAGCATTCATAACCTCTACATCGCGTACCAAAACCTCGGTGTCTTCAGTAATTTTGGTTTTTGGAAAAATGGCCTGCAGCGACTCCATGATGGGCAACTAAAAGAATAATAATTTCCAAACAAATTGCAATGAAATTGGTCCAGTATCTAGAACCAAATCCACTTACAGAAGGTGCTTTAGTCTTCAGATCGGCCAGACGCATTAGTTTATTCAGCTGACGATCTCCGCTGGCCTTGGCATCCCCAATGTGGTTCACAATACGACGTTCGTAGTGGAAAATGTCATCGGCAAACAGATCAGCCTCCCGGGAAACGATTCCTAAAATTGTAAATTAAATATTCATAGTAACAAATTCAAAGGTTTTTTGTTTTGGAAAAAACTAACCCATATTGATGGCGAAATCACGGAGGAGGAGCTTGTAGCCCCGAACCACTTCCTCGTCGGCATCGTTGCCGTAAAAGTACTTGTCCGGCAGTCCGATTTCCCCCTCGTCCAGTGTGATCACATAATCGTGCGGATTGCTGTAGCCATTCTCCACGCTCACGCGATAATAGGGAAATATGCCATACTTTGCCTGTAGGAGTACCAGAACACGCTTGTGGTCCCAGGATTGCAGTCGATTGGTCTCGCGAAATGCCTGCCAGCCATCTGGAAGTTAATTAAGACATTCTAATTAGGAGGATCATGTGAACAGTTCTGGTTCTTGGAGCAACTGTGTTCGAACTGTGCTCGAAACCCCCTTTGAGGGATGGCTATGCGCTAATAGAAATTCCCCAGAATCAAACACCCATAATATTTGCCGAGAAGAGATCAGTTGCATGCATAGATCCGCATATAAACCCACAATCAAGAGTATATAGCCGAATATTGGTGGTTTATGGCAATTAAAAGCGCTAAAATGTTTGGCTGCTTGAAATTTTCAGGCCGCTCAGTCGCGTCTTCTCTTGCAATCGTAAAATATTGGGCCAAAAATTTAATAAAATAAAAAACAAGTCAAGTGAAGTGAAGGCTAAAATGGGAATTCTAAATACTCTCTTTTAAGAAATCTCTAGAATTTTGAAAGGACTTTAAAAGATGCTTTAAAAGTTTAATAATAAATATTTATTATTATACCAAATACTCAATCTTAAGAAATATCTATTTTTTTAAAACGACTTTAATAACTCTTTTAAAAATCTGCCAAAATATATTTAATTTAAGAAACTTTATCTTTGAAAAACAGCTTTAAAATGATGTTAAGTGCAAATGATTAGTTCAATTTTGTTTAAATCAATTGATGTTTCACTTAAATATATTTCATCAATTCTAACCAAATTTTTTTAAGGTTGTTTAGTCTTCAATAGATCTGTATTAAACCACGATATTTGAGAACTTATATAGTAAGAAGATATGAGTATACCGCGCAAGAAAAGGGGTCCAGGATGAAAAACAAGTAAATTAAATAAAGATTGTGAAATAATGGCACATGGATATGTTTCATAGTCATGCACAAAGAGTACCGAAACCTTGAGGGAATCTCCCAATGATTTGCCACTAATCTGGATCACTCATCACCCCGACTTCTGCACTTTATAGACATAATTTTACCCCTATAAGACTGCCCGATTTCTTCCTCACAAGCTTCATCATCCAGTCGAATGACATGCAGACACAGAAATTGATTGTTTTTGTAGTTTGTTGACACCTGCAATTAGCACTTACGGCAATCGATACCAAAACAAAAAAAAAGGCAAAGAAGCAATAAATAGAAATACCAGCCGTGCTAGCCGGATTTGTAGTTATAACGTTGGTTGTTGAGTTGGATTTTCGATTTTGGGGCTTTCGATGTTATAGTTTTTTAACGATTTATTGCAAACCACTTTAATTAACTTCAATTAAAGGCGAATCTTGGCCGGTATAAAAGGTGACAGTTGTGAGTGTCGGACATATCAATCCGGTGCAACAGCTCCAGAGCGACAGTAGCTCCTCCTTCTCATCCATCCATCCATCCTAGCAAGTCCAAGTCCAGCATGAAGCAGTTTGTGGTAAGGCGGTCGCAAAATCTCCAAGTGTTTCTGGACCAACCAACTAATCTTGAGTGTGTGTGTGTGAAACTCAATAGGTTTTAGCCGTACTGGCTGTGATCGGCCGCTCCGCTCTGGCCGCTCCTCGTCCGGATGTCAGCCACCTGGCGGGCTACAGCTACCAGGCAGGTGGCTTCAACGGCGGCAGCCTGGTGGCCAATCAGGTGTTGAGTGCTCCCCTGACCACTGTGGGCAGCTCCTATCAGCCCACCGCCGCTGGCACCAACTACTTCAGCTCGGCACCCACCCTTGGCCAGCTGAATCTGGGCTCTGGCTCCTCTGGCATCAGCTACCAGGCTGGCGGCTCCGGCTCCGGCTCCAACTACCAGGAGTCCTCTTCCAGCGGCGGCGCCATCGTGAGCGACTCCATTGGTCTGGCCGGTCTGCAGCCCGGTCCCGCCATCAACTACAACGAACAGGAGTCGTACATCAGCCACCTGGCCAACTTCCAGCCCGCCCAGATCAACAAGCACTTCTACATCCACAGTGCTCCCGAGGATCACGATGAGCAGCAGATCGTGCGCTATGTGAATGTGGGTAGGCCGCAGAAGAACTACCGCGTGGTGTTCATCAACGCGCCCACCTCCACCACCAGCAAGGCCAAGATCATCGCCAATGTGGCTCCCGTGGAGGAGAAGACCGCCATCTATGTGTTGTCCAAGAAGTCCAACGCATTGGATGTCAGCGCCGAGGTGGTCACACAGCGTCCGGTGGTCAACAAGCCGGAGGTCTTCTTTGTCAAGTACAAGACTCCCCAGGAGGCGGCCCATGCCCAGCAGACCATTCAGGGTGAGTACTCCCATAACACTTTGCAAGGGTAAGTGGCGGGAATATTAAGGATTTAGCCAGAAATCGGACTAAGTACTCAAAAAAACATAAGGTGCAAAACGAGGGTACAAACATTTAAAAAACTAAAACAATTTAATTTTATTCAGTGCCACTAAATGCTTTGTTTTACTTTTTAAAATCGTTTGGTGTAGTGTACTATTTTTCACCAAAAACGTAGAATTTTAAAGCTGTGTATTATAGATACCAGGCAAATGTCTTGGAACACATTTTCCTTAGAGAAATAGTTAGGGTTTCGACTAAATTGCAGCAGCTCTAAAGCAAAGCGGCATAATATCTCCAATAATACAAAAAATTAGTTAGAAAAGAGAATAGAAAAAAAGGTAGTCACAAACTAATTAGGTAAAACCAAATGTAGTATCACAATAAATTAATGCAAAACAAAAGGTATAAAAATAGAAGTGGTAAAGATAATACTGCCCTTTAAAAACTTATCCATCCATTTATGGATCTAAACTTCTAACAAATCACATTTTGTAAATTTTTGTTTGCTATTCTCATAGTTCATTTTTATAATTAAATAATTCTTTCGCCTGAATTGTTTCCTAATCCAATTAACTAAAATATTTTCGCCACCATAACAGCCAACTATGATGCTCTGGGCGGAAGCTCTGAGACCAGCAACGAGGGTGTGATTCCCGTTTCCTCCGTGATCGGCAGCCTGGGCGACAACGGTGCCTCCGGCGTGGTGACCGATGCCAGCGGTAG
This sequence comes from Drosophila gunungcola, assembly GCF_025200985.1. NCBI lineage: Eukaryota > Metazoa > Arthropoda > Insecta > Diptera > Drosophilidae > Drosophila > Drosophila gunungcola. Next base: position 271,705 of record NW_026453241.1, read on the forward strand.
CTTGAACATCGTCGGCACCGGCGGAGTCCCAATCGTGGATGCATCCGGCGCATCCTACGATGCCGAAGGAAGCCAGCGACAGGTGATCAGCACCGTGACCACCGGCACCAATGCCCAGGCCACCTATCTGCCCGTGAGGCCTGTGAGGAAGTAGGAGAATCCCCAGCACTCCTCCATCGCCAAGCCACATCCACTGCCACTGGACAACACACAACACTCACAGCCTCGGGGGATTCGGACTGGATGGATGGCCCCTTGGGTTTGGGCTCCATTGCAGTGGGATTCCGCCCGGGGAAACCTTTGCGATTTTTTCCTATTTAGTTTTGCCTTCGGCATCAGTTCATTTTTTTTGTGTATATTTTTTTTTTTTTAAATAAAATATAAGAGTTCTCATAGGCATTCAAAAAATGTAAAACCGTTGAACATGTATTTGGTGAAAAGGTCGGGAGAGGGAGATTAAATATAACTAAATATACTACAAATTCAAATCACTACAGTTTAAAAACGCCTTCAAGTAAAATTGCAATAACATTTAAATTGTTTAATTAAAATGATTTAACTTAAACTTTGATATCATTTTATAAAAAAAATGACGTTTTACCATTTTTTATTTAAATTTTAAACAATGATTATAAAGCTAGCATTTTATAAAACAAGTAACACTATTCGATATCAGTTGATAAATTGTTTAGAAAAAAGTTAAGACCACGAATATGTTGTAAAACTTTGGAACGAAAGCAATGAAAAAACAAGAAATAGCTAAAATTGAAAGATGGACTTCAGTTACTCCCAACACCACAAAAAGGTCCATTATTCAATAGAAAACTAAAGGATAGAATATATTATATGAAACTCCAAATACTAGTAATGATTAATATTCACCTCGAAATGGAAAACCGTGTAGCCAATCACCTGGATGAGCGACCTGTTAAACCGCCTGCAGCTTGCATAATCGGAAAGCCCGTGATGTCGCCCAACAAAATTAAAAAAAAAAAAGAAAAAAATAATACCAAATCTATGTGACAGCGTCAACTATTTGGCAAGCTGCTCATAATTGTTCAACCCGATCGACTGGCCCGTTCAACCCAAGTGCCGACCAATCTCGGAGGGCCAACTCAACTCAACTCAACTTAGCTCAGCTCAATGGACGTGAAGCCACTCAGCGGGTAAATAAATTAGCGACTTAAAAGAAACTCAAATCGGAATTGGAATTGGAATCGCTATCGGTATGCAAGCCCCAGCCCGCCAAGGTCGCATTCGGACCAATGCAAGTCACATTAAAATACCTAAGGGTATTAAATAAAAATTAGCTATACTAGATATATTATGCGGCAAATGGGCTTCGATGCGGGCCACCCCCCAAAAACAAATTTATTACCAATTACAGAGCGCTGAAAATATTTAAAAAAAAAAAAAGGAAAAGAAATGAACAAAATCAGATACTATCTCCGTATCTTTCTCGGAGATCTACAGATCTGCATATCAATGGGCGGCGGCCAGATCTTTTGCATAAAGATAATCACACCTACTAAATAAAACGCCGCGACGGACGGTAGCCGGTCACAGAGAGCTGAGGTCCGAAGAAGATTGAGATCGAAAGATCAAAGATTTGTCCCTCGAATCGATTTCTATTACTGTCATCATCAATAAAATGTTACATAAATTTCCAGCACAGCGAGCGAGCGAGCGAGCGATCGATCGATCGCAGGTGGTTTGGTTATAAATATGGAATGCCTAATTGATAATTATCATTTTGTTCGGTTTTCCATAATCCACAGGCGATATGCGATCTATGATCGCTGATCGAGCGGCTAATGGCTAAATTAGTCTAGTCGATATGGGGAATCTGTTGGGATATGCATTACCCATCCCATTCCCAATCGCCTGCCTCCATTGTTACCACAAATTGTCAATCCGTTTTAATGCGTTTATGTTCTGTCATCAATCTTCGGGGCCATAAATCCATTCAAAGGCATTATTCAAATCTGCTCGATGAGTGCAAATTATGTTTTATGCGTTTATTTTGGCAATATTAATGCGACCTCCAAAACCGCAGGTGAATGTTGGTTCAAGTCCCGGCTTCTCTGCTGAGTCAGCGATCGATTTCGCGTTGGGGTCACCATTTATGGTGACAAAAAATCGAGATCGGTGGGAAATTCCGTCAAGTAAACAAGAAGGCTAATCAAAGCGATAACGTGTTGATCTCTTAAGGCAACGGAAATTAAATTAGTCTTAATTCAGAATCAATAAAATTACTTTTTGTATCCTACCATATCTTAAAAATACAAGGGTACTGCAAATTACACCTACAGCAAATGTATCATTTGGATATAAAATAAGGTTAAAACTTGAGTATTTATTTATTTTTGTAATTTGAACCAAAATGTGCCCAGCGCCTAGAATTTAAGGTTGTTAGTTTGTGTATTAAATACAAAACAAGAAGGAAAGCAAACTTCGGCAAGCCGAAGTTCATATACCCTTGCAGCTATTGCATTAATTAAATACTTTTGAAAACATTTAAATTATGATTTATTTGAGTATGTGCTAAAAAAAAACCTTGAAACTATGATAATTTGCAGCTCAATTATTAGATAGTTATTTTTATATATTTGTATTATTTCTATGGGAGCTATATGATATAGTCGTCCGATTTTGATGAAATTTAAACCGATATTCTGAAATATTAAACCATTACTAAATGTCGAAGAACTAAAAAAAAAAATTAAAAAACAGCAAAGTTATAAGTTTTTTTTATTTTTTTCCGATTGTTCCTATGGGAGCTATATGATATAGTCGTCCGATTTTGATGAAATTTAAACCGATATTCTGAAATATTAAACCATTACTAAATGTCGAAGAACTAAACAAAAAATTAAAGAACAGCAAAGTTATAATTTTTTTCATTTATTTTTCCGATTGTTCCTATGGGAGCTATATACTATAGTCGTCCGATTTTGATAAAATTTAAACCATAATTCTGAAATATTAAACCATTACTAAATGTCGAAGAACTAAAAAAAAAAATTAAAAAACAGCAAAGTTATAATTTTTTTTCATTTATTTTTCCGATTGTTCCTATGGGAGCTATATGCTATAGTCGTCCGATCCGGCTCGTTCCGACTTATATACTACCTGCAATAGAAAGACAACTTTTGGGAAAGTTTCATGCAGATAGCTTTAAAACTGAGAGACTAGTTTGCATATAAACGGACGGACAGACGGACAGACGGACGGACAGACGGACGGACAGACGGACATGGCTAGATCGACTCTACTAGTGATGCTGATCAAGAATATATATACTTTATAGGGTCGGAAACGTCTCCTTCACTGCGTTGCAAACTTCTGACTGAAATTATAATACCCTCTGCAAGGGTATAAAAACAAAGTAAATAATTGGTATTAGCAACGGCTATATCAAACATAACAAAAAAAATAAAAAGAAATATATATATTTCAGTGTTAAGAATAAGCTTTTATTTCGTTAATTTATTTATGTTAATTGAAGAACTAATTTGAACCAATTAATGAAAACTTCCAATGAACAGACAAATGATTAATAGCAATTAGAAAACGGGTGGGAAATCTAACAGAGAAAATAATTGGAGAAAATAAACAAATAGGGAAATCTTAACAATTTTAAGATCGACAAATGTTTAATAAAATTGTTAAATGCTGTTAAATTGTGAACAATAAATAAAACGAAGTAAAAACTTTAAACATGGTTAAATATAATATACAAATTATTTATATTTACTTTATCTATTAATATGAGTAACCTTAAAGTCAAAGGCTTAAGAATTCCCTGAAAAAAAGGAACCGCCTCAACCTGTTGCAATTCCCGAAAGTTTTAATTATAGCCGAGACATTTTATAATTTCACTGCCAAAATATTCATTGATTAATCCAACAGCTATAGGTATTTGCAAATTAATTGATGGGCGAATAGGCCCGAAACTAATGACACGCGGTAGAAAAAAAAAACCCAGGCAAACGTGTTTCTGGCCAAGATTGATGCCGCCAGTGATGATGAGGTGCCGTTTAATGAGATTCGCTAGGCCCACCCATTCAATACTTTTCGCAGGCTTGTATGTATCGCATCAGCTTAGAGCCAACTTATGAAGAAGTTATGGTGGGTATATTTAGATATTTGCTAATCCATTGTGAATGCCCAATGCCCAGTCGTCAACCAGGGTCACCGCCGGCCCAGTCAAGTTCAATGCCAGAGAAGACTCTTTGTCGAATGTAAACCATGGTTTCTGTTTCTGTTTCGGATTTGGTTTTGGATTTGGTTTCAGATTCGGTGTCGGTGTCGGTGTCGGTACCTGGCCCGCCGCTGCGTTCGTTCGTTCTAATTTGAATAAATTTTAGGTCAGACCGCAAGACTCCATAGGCGCAGAGATCGAGAGCTTTGGTTATATGTTATATGCGGCATTTGCATTTGCATAAACGGCCAACGGCGACGCCGACAGAGGCGGCAGACCATTGGACGGACAACCGGAGCATATTTAAGACAAGTGGAGCGGCCCAAAATGCAATCATTGCCTCGCAGCAATTCGTCAACGAAGCAACCAAACAAACACAACCAAGGATTATTCACCAGCAGAGGATTACGTACAGTCAGCCAATCATGTTCGTCCAACAAGTGCTAGTCAGCTGCCTGATCCTGGTGGCTCTGACCCAGGCTCGTCCCCAGTACGGCTACGAGCAGCCCAGTTCGGACATCTTCATCGGCGGCGGATCCTCGCCAGCCGGCAGCAGCAGCAGCATCGGTGGTGGCGGCATCGGTAACGGCCTGGTCAGCATCCAGCCACATCGCGGTGGCGACAAGTACCTGCCCCCGGCCAGCACCACCCAGGCTCCGATTATCAATAAGAAATTCTATCTGGTGTCGGCCCCCGAGGATCACAGCAACGATGGCAAGGTGAAGCATCTGGTGCTGGGACGTCCGCAGAAGAACTACCGGGTGGTGTTCATCAAGGCGCCGGCCGGCGACAATGCCAATGTGAAGTACTCGGCCGAATTTGCGCCGCAGGAGGAGAAGACCGTCATCTATGTGCTGAGCAAGAAGGATAACGATGTGGATGCCAGCGATATTGCCACTCCGGCGCCCACGCAGCCCAGCAAGCCGGAGGTCTTCTTCATCAAGTACAAGACCGACGACGAGGCCAAGCAGGCGCAGCAGGAGATCCAGGGCCAGTACGACAAGCTGGGCGGCACCAACGAGTACCAGGAGGACAACAATGCCCCCATCACCTCGGTGATCGGCAGCCTGGATGGCCTGAATCCCGATGGCAGCTACAATTACCGCCAGATTGCCAATCGCCCGGCGGCAGTGCCGCCCAGTGCCCAGTATCTGCCCAGTTTGCTGAAGCACTAGAGGATTGGGAGCACCACTATGGTATATCACCCTCAAACAAAAACCCCCTGTTGTGTTGCATATTTTTAGGAAATCACTCAATATTTTTTTGCATTTTTTTTTTTGTTATATCGAAATGTTGTTAATAAAAAGCTTATATTAAAAAAAATATCAAGCAGTGTGTTTATACTTAAAGGGTTCCTGGTGAAATCACAGATTCTACAGCCCAATAAAATTTGATTTGCAAAACCTTATTTTAATGAAGCTATTATGGTGTAATAATAACAATATTGTTATTAATAATATGCATTTTTTTTACAAAGAAAAAGCGAAGGTAAGTCAGGAACCAGTAAGGTTGCCTCATTTTTTTCTCATTTCATAATACTCAAATATGCGTAAAAACAAGAATGAAAGAAGTTTTTACCCTTTTGCTTTGTGCACTCTGCCTTAAGGTCAGTCGTTTAAAAAATTAATAAAAATCGTATAAATAAATTGAAATGTCTCTTCGGCGCAATTAAATTAAAATCGAAATCCAAATCCAAATCAAAGTCAAAGTCAAAAATAAATCGAAGCAGAAACATTTCGGCTTTGTTTTCCCCGATATTCAAATCAGCAGTCACATTTCAATATGTCCAAATCCAAATCGGAATCCAAATCGATGCCACACAACACAACGCAGCCAAAGCTGCCGTCAAAATTTCCAACAGAAATTAGCTTAAATGAAGTGAGAAATCAAAATAAGCTCATCAAATTTAATTAAATAGTAGAGTTTTATATATTTTGGCTTTAGCTTTTTCCTCTTTTTGTTGGTTTGATTGGGCCATTAAACTGACGCTGCATAAACTCGGACCAAAGATCGATTGATTAATGTTGAATCGGAGCTAATGGCACCCAAAAGATACTCCACTAATCGTGAAATTGAACCGAGGAAATAAAACAACGAAGTACAAACCAATTTGGACATGAGTGAAGTTATATCTTCTTTATTGGCATTTTATATTAATTGACATTTAATTGCAACAATAAATAATTGTGTGAGAATACGGAAAACGGCAAGCGAGGGGCAAATATAAAATTCCACACTTATGAGGGGTATTATATTTTTAAATATTAAAAAAAATAGGTCATATATTAAACATAATTGTATTCCAATAGAAAGTGCAGATGAACGAGGACTTATGGCGGTTTTCTTGAGTTGTTAAAAAAATCATGTAATTACAGTATATTAAACAAGTGAATTTTAAACAATTATTAACAGATTTCAATTTCCTTGAAAAACTTGATAGCTCCTTGAAAACATAATATCAAAGAAAGTATAGGAAAAATGTATAAAAAGGTATATTTTATAAACACTCAATATTTTCCCATCACTATTATTTTGACCACAAACAAAGGAAATTTTTAATTTGTCTAGTTAATTAAAATAAATTCCATTTATAAAATTATTTTAATATTATACTGACATGTCGTCGATATTGCAACTTTTGATTTAAGCCGTGATGTTTTGTAGGTACCTTCAACCCAACAACACAAATTGGAAATAAAATTTACAAGTTATAAAACAAAATAAAATGATGTAGTCCTAGCCTAGTCATTCGCAAAACGCCCAATTGCCCAACACAACCAATTAATCTTGTAAACCTCCCTAAAAGTCTTCTAGATATGACCCGAATAAAACCAAGTTATAAACAACCTACAAGTAACATCTTCATTGGAGCAAAAATTAAGCATTTTATCCATGCACAGCGTATGGCCAAACAATTTTTCTTAATAAAACCGAGCATAAATCAAATTAGCTGTACCATTTTGCTTAAATGCGACATGAAAGTGTGGGAATTACGCGTCAATTTATGCAAATCCTATGCACACAACACACAACACACACACACACACACACAATCGAACCAGTTGCCAATACCGCAGCCATTGTTGATATTTTAATTGTCCCTTGTTGACAACAACGAGCCGAAAACGAGAAAAAGAGCTCAAATTAATCTACTAATCAGCGACGAGGCTGCGAACCAAATACAAATAACTGAAACTGAAATCGGAATCGGAATCGGCATCGGAATTGGCCAAAAGATGCAGATGGTAACAGAGCACGAGTTGGCCAAGATCATTAGTCAACGGTGAGGGCGTTGAATGCTGCGCCCCGGCGATAGGCAGCACTTCTTCATCCATCCCGCCCAAAAATTCAAATTCAATTCGAAATCAAAATCCAAATCCCACCCGATGATAAATGACCTGCAAATCGGTGAGATGTGAGAAGAGCATAACGAAAAGGTATGTCAAAACCGAAGCTAATCGGGGCAGAGGGAACATCAAACTTTAATTAATTGTTTTTGGATTAAGTATGGGGATTTTTTGGAGTAATCGAGGCTTCTAGTGATTTCTCAAGGCTGTTCAAGGCCGTGAACTTGGTGGTGAAAAGAACGAATAGGGGAAAATCTAAGCATTTATAATTAAGTGTAAAGAAAACTATTAAAGCTTTAATTTGATTTTGGTAAGATATTATAAAACTAAAAGAAATATTAATTATATTGCACTTACATAATCTTACAGCTGTTATCTTAAGTGAATACTAAATTAAATAAATGTACATTCAAAAAGCTTGTTCAGTTTTTGTACCAAAGCATAATGAAAATATGTTGATTATGAAATGCTGAGACCCTGAGAGCACATAACAATTCGGCAGCTTCTTTCTATTCCCGCATTTTCACGCACAATTAATTTTTGACCCAGCGCAAGTTCGTTTGCCCAAGTCTTTTGTTTTGGCAGCTTTTAATGGAGCGATTTGTGGTCGGAAAAGTGTGTTAAATAGCTAATTTTCACAAATTTTTTGGTCCAATCAGGCTGTGCGATCTAAGTAGATCTCTTTTAAAAGTGAAGCTGAGATGGAAAACCCGAATCAGTTGTCTTCTGAAATTCGCGAAATGCTGAACATAGTTGTGTGGTTTTCCCTGTCGTTGATAAGTCTGTCCTGGGCTCAAGGATCGCGTTCCTATCTTCCACCACCACCCCCATCGAGTCCAGCCATGGAGCCCATCATAACCAAACAGTTCTATAGCATCTCACCCGCCGAAGATCCCGAGGATTCGGAGCCCAAAACAAGGCACTTGGTCATCGGACAGCCGCGCAGGAATTACAGAGTGATTTTTATTCGAGCGCCGGGATCAAATAGTCAGCCTGTGAAGTACACGGCGGAGTTGGCGCCCCAGGAAGAGCGAACTGTGATCTATGTTTTGACCCGGAAGCAACAGGAACTGGAGGCCACAGACATTGTAGCGCCGCAGGAAAAACCGCAGGCCGAACAGAAGCCGGATGTGTTCTTCATCAAATATAAAACGAACGATGAAGCGGCTGCTGCTCAAAAGGAAATCCAAACGCAGTACGATCAACTTGGCGGAAATACGGAAATATCTGCACCCTATGTGGCACCCATTAAATCGGTGGTTGGCGCTCTAAGTACATCTCAATATCAAGCAGCTACTTACCAAGTTCCAGGCCAATCGACTGGATATCACTACGATAGACCCATCTCTACAGTTTTGGCGCCAGCGGAACGATATTTCTAAATCTCCGCTTATATCCGCCACTGCTCGTTGAATATTCCATGCTATTTGCATCTAATTGATAAGCCATTTCCACAAACGTATTTATCACAAATCTTGGCGAACGCGTAAATAAAAATGGCTTCTTTTACCAGCTTTTTTGTTGTACATAATTTTTGCAAGTTTTTTTTATCTGATTTGCGATTTATGTATAAAGATATTGGCAAAAGTGCTTTGACCCTGTGACAAAAGCGAGGAAGGAATTCAAAGAGGTTTTGCAAACGGCTTATTGGTTGTCTATACTAAAGCGAAATTTTTAGATACAATTTTTAGAACTAAATTAAAGAAATGTACAACATACTTCCCCAAGAAATGGTTTTGTTCAATAAACAAAACATTGTTAAATATATAAATGAGTTTAACGAATAATATATACATCAAGAATGTATAAAAAAAATGAAGTTTAAATGAAAACAAGAGGATAATAAAGAATTTTAAATAAAAAGCCACATGTCTTTATTTGTAAAACAAATTAAAGCTGTAAAAGATAAAATGTACATTTTCTTTTTATAAATAAAAGTATGTATCTACCGCGCCTTCAAAAATTCAAAATTCACAGCACTTTCTGAGACGCAGGGGCTTCAAACTTTCGTCTAAAATGGATAGTTTGCCAAAATCGAAAAATTCGCATAAATTTTGCAAGTCGCAACCGAAAAAAGAAACCGCAAAACGGCAATGCAGTTTTTTATGATGTGTCTCCACTTTGGCTTGGCTTGTTTATCTTCTTTTGGATTTATTTGCATTTGCATTTAACTAATGGGATTTTCGAAGCCAATTTTGGGCATCAACTGGGCGACCTTTTTTTGATTGGCAGCAGCAACAATTTGGCAGCAATTAATCTTTGTGGCTGGGGAAAAAATTAAACAAACCAAGGTCGTGGCGAAAAGTTGAAAACCCAAAAGTGCGATTCTAGGTCTAAAACTGTGCCTTTCCACACCTTCGTTTTTTTCTCTCTAATATTTACATTTCCAAGGTGGCCAAAATACAATATATAAATAAATCACACATTGGTTTTGGCTAAAAGCGCAAACACAGACAATAGCCCTAAAACGGCCCTGCCCAAAACGCATTCAAATTATGGCAATTATATTGAAATTTTTCATCAACAAAACAGAAGAAACACTCGTCCGACGATTTGTGGTTTTGGAATTTCTGCTTTTAGCCTCTTTAACTAAAAATAGCCCATGACATAACACAATCTATGCATATTTTCGGATACCCTTTGTTGGGTGCATAAAAATCGATGAAAAAACACCAAATACTGTCAATAAATGTTATAAAATTATACAGCTGATAGATAAATAAATATTAAAATAATATAAGTGCCTAGGGTATTTCCTGTTTCGTTATTTTTTTTCTTGAGGTGATTTAAATCCTTTTCGGCTCTTTGTTTGCCATGCCGCCAACGTATCAAAACTAATGATATAATTTATGGGCTAACAAAGATTTGTCAAAAATGCGAAGATCAAAGCGGAAATTTTAAACAAAGTCCAACAATAATTGAAATGCCATTGCAACAACAGAAAACCAACAAGTTTTATTTAGCAGACGCATAGCTTCAAGCACACAAAAATGAGATTAGTTTAAAATGCAAATTATATGTGAAAGTGTAATATAAAATACATAATATGATTATGATCTCAAAGACATGAATTGGAATTTTTAAATTTGATTTTAAAATGCAAGAGCATACAAAGAATTCATACTCTTATGCCTAGCTTATAATCAATGCCAATAAATTGCTGCGCCTGTGGCTCAAAAAATAATAATGCTTTTAGTGATGCTATTTAATTCCGCCAACATAATTAAGCTCTTGTTAACAATGGCTTAATACGTCACACTAAAGTCCCATGGCGGAAGCAGGTTCTATTCCAAGAACCAAACACAAAAACTACAAGAAAAAATCAAAAAAAAAAAAACCGGCGAAAAGAAAAGAACCATACAAAAAACCAACAAATTCTTTAAGGCATTTGTTTGCCCAACAAAGACAGCAAACAAATTGAGTCCATCAATCAAGATGGGTAAAGCTATAATTTGAAATGTGAACACCTGTGTGAGTGTGTATTTTCTTTAAATGGTTGCAAAAACCATAGAAAGAGAATCGCTTAAAGAAAATGAAAGCACTGCAATGAAAGTTTTTTTTTTAATTATAATTATAATTATTTGATAATTTTAAAAACAAATTAAGTTTTTAAAATTGAGTTATTGGAGTTTAATGAATATTAAAACTGAACATTTTGTATGTAATATAAGGTTTTTTTGGTTTTTAAAGTCCATTTTTGAGCTCTATATTTATTGACGGCTTTGACAGTATCACATTACCTATTACATTATTTTCAATGCTTTTGAGCAAATTACTACAGCTCACAGGAGCATCTGTACACATATTTTAAAACCTGTTACTCAGTCTTCTATGCAGGATGTCCATATACATAAAGTTTTTTGGATTGCGGAGTTCTATACGACAACATATCCACTTTATATTTTATAGATATATTTACGAAACGACGAAAATTAATGGAACAGGAGAGCTCCTGTACCTTCTCGTCGAGTATTTTTTGCCGGTGTTTACGATATTCTCTGGTCTGGTATTTCAATTGACTGTTTTAGCTTCAATTAGAATCGTCCAAGCAGTCAGTGGTTAAGATCATATAACCGATGCACAAACTCAAGGACCTGAAAAGGTACCACAATCAATTCGACAAGGATTCACTCCTTACCGAACTTGATGTGCGTGGCCTCTTGAAGTTCTGGCCCAAAACATGCACCATGAAGGAGGTTATATTCCTAGACGAGATCAACGATATTCTGCTGGAGATTGATCAGTAGAAGTTTGTCAAAATCCATGATCCGTTGTTCCGCCAGGTCGCCAAATGCGTGTCGAGCACAATTATTCAGTTAAGGGTCGGCCTTACACTCTTTCCAACGACAACTTAAACTCACTCAAAATGTAATTAAAGAAATAGAAATTAGAATCATTGTTTTGTGACATTAAAGTGGAATTAAAAAGTTGCCTTACTGTCTTTTCCACTACGAACAAAATTTATTTACAATATTTACTCGCAAATAAAGAAGCCCAGCAATAACTTTGCTTTATTATAAGATATAGAAATAAAGTCTATAATCTATATATAATACATCTTGATCCAGAAGTCCACCAATGTCATTAATATAAGTGTTTTGTATTATAAAATTGCAACTAGGTTGAAAGTTGTCTATGTGGTATTAAAGTAATACTGGTCCGTTCCCAACATTTAAGGTAGTTTAGCCGATTCTGAATCTGTGGGGAAACTGGACGTTAATTAAGCTCATTGCAGGGAACCATGCCGTCATCAGGACCATCATGTTCCCGGACCTCTGCCGCATCAGCACAGACCACTGGCATCGAAACACCATGGAAACCATGTGCACCGTGCTGAATTTTTTCCATAGAACAAACAAAAAGCTTTACAACACGCTGACTTATGAGCACAAGTCCGAGAGGGAGAAGTGCCTTCAAATCCGCAATAGAAATGAGCAAAAATGAAATAACTTTTGTTTTCCTTTCTAGGGAGCAAAAAGTTAAAAGCGATCGCGATGAGCGTTGGAAAAAATTGAGGAAATCAAATCGAATCGTGAAAGTAGCCTGTCCCAAAGCGGAAAAACCAATCCTGGAGCAGACGACCTTTAAATCTGCATTAGCTGATACACAACTAAAAAAGAACATGTAAGCACCGTTGACAAAAAAAATAAAAATATATATTTTACTAAGCAAACGCATGTGTAATGTACATAAACTATGTTAGAAATTTAATGAAAAATGGAAAAAAACTATTTTTTTTACATTTCAAGTCTTTAGAGGGTCGTATTTATTTAAAATTATTGCTTTTTAATATTTTTAATTTTTATTGTTTTTAATCCACAATATTTCGAGCTGGTTGTGGCAAGATTTCAAGAAAAGAGGAATAATACTGAGATCGCATTTTTATGTTCGCCTTTATGCCTATTTTTTTCACGAATGTTTTTTACAGAGTGGGTGAACTTTGCGCCAAAACTACCAAACCAATAGTTCTGACAAAAAAATAGACTTTTTCTTTAAGAAATCCCCTTCAAGTGCTGCAAAATAAGATTTGTTAATAAAACAAGGATTTTGGGATAACCAGGGAAATTCTATTACCTTTCAAACGCAGTATGCTCTATATTTTTAAATAATATATAACGTGTATTAAAAACAAATTTTGTGTACAAAATTTGTTGGTCTTAAAATTCCACCTCAACCGATTATTTTAATAAAATCAAACCTTCTTCTTGTTTAAGTATCCAATATTTATTAAAGAGAAAAAATGAAAATATGTATGTAAACAAATGTATAGACACTAATAGAAAAACGAGGCAATTGAGTAAAATGTATTACGTAACGTACCCTTAAGAACCAACATGATAAAGAATTAAAGCCGTACACTTTCAATAGCTACAAACGCGCTTGACTTCCCAATGCTGATCAAATTAAGTCATAAACACGTTCCTACATATCGCCATACGTGATAGACCGCAAAAGAGCAATCAATCAAGCGAGGATTTTATGCAAAATTTTGCATACAACTTGAAAATGGAGGGTAGACAATCACGAAACAATGCGACAAAACGGAAAAAATGCAACCGAATTTCGTGTGGTGTGTGTTGTTGGTTTGGAATTGGAATCGATATTGATATTGATCCACCTGCGATGAACTTCGTCGACCGGCAAATAGTCAAATATATATTCGACTATTCGACTATGATTTATGATCGCCCCGAAAAGAAACAAAACGAACATCGATGGACAACAAGTCACATTAAAGGAAGCGCGAAAGAGACGGCAACGCTGCGTGCGACAGAGAGGGTCTGACAAACAAGTCAATGTCAGAGGTTCGGGGCATAGTCAAATAATTGAGCAATTAATTAAACCGGCGAGGAGAAAAAAAAATTATAGAAAATGGTAAGAAGCGGAGGAACCAATATTCGGGCTATAAAAGGCCACAAATCATCAAGGGAGAGCATCATTAAGCAAACAACTGAAAACCACTCAACATGCGTCTATTTGTGGTAAGCTAACTGAAGGATTAACCACAGGATTAAATCAGAGGATTACAAATACACATTTTTTTTGTTTTTTTCTGTTCCTAGACTCTTTGCACTCTGGTGGCTCTCAGTCAGGCCAAGCCCCAGGGCTACAACTATGGAAGTGGAGTCTCTGGCTCCCTGACCACCTCCAGTGGAGGCAGCAGTGGTGGCGGTTTCTTGGCCGCCCCCAGCCACTCCTCGGTGGCTTCCTATGGTCCGCTGGGTGCATTCCAGACCGCCAGCGTTGGCTCCCTGGTGGGCAGTTCCTCTGCGCCCCAGGCTGTCAGCCACTATGGCGGCCAAGGAGCCACATACTCAACTGGCGGTGGTCATGGAGCCACCTACTCAACTGGCGGTGGTCATGGAGCCACCTACTCAACTGGCGGTGGTCAGGGAGGCACCTACTCAACTGGCGGTCAGGGAGCCACCTACTCGACTGGTGGTCAGGGAGCTTCCAACTATGGCGGCTCCAGCTCCGGCAGCTCCTTTACCGGCTTTGGACCCTCGCCCAACATTGGATTTGGCGTTCTGGCCGGCTATCAGGCACCCAGCTACCAGCAGCAGCAGGAGCAGGAGGTCCAGCGCGGCTTCCAGGAGCCCATCATCCACAAGCATTCTTACCGTCGCCGCACCCGAAGAGCATGAGAATCTGGAGCGTTCCAAGCATCTGGTGATTGGACGTCCCCAGAAGAACTACCGTGTGGTCTTCATCAAGGCCCCATCCTCGAGCAATGCCAATGTCAAGCTGTCCGCCGAATATGCGCCCAAGGAGGAGAAGACCGTTATCTATGTGCTCAGCAAGAAGGACAACCAGCTGGAGGTCAACGACATTGCCACGCCCGCACCCACGGTGCCCAGCAAGCCGGAGGTCTTCTTCATCAAGTACAAGACCGATGCGGAGGCCTCTCATGCCCAGCAGCAGATTCAGGGTGAGTAAGCGCCAAGATGGCATTAATGAATTCCATACTAATCCTTCTTGTTCTACAGCCGAATACGACAGGATCGAGGGCACCTCGGAGCACCAGGATGGCGGAGTGGCCCCTGCTCAGTCGGTGGTTGGCATCTTGGATGGTGGTGCTATTGGCGCCGCCAGCACTGGCAGCTCTCAGTTCGTTTCCGGAGGCACTGGCTCCACTGGCGGCAGCTCTCACTTCGTTTCCGGCTCCACTGGCTCCACTGGCGGCAGCTACACCTCGACTTCCGGCGGCAGCTCCGGTGGAATCTCTGGCGGACACACCGGAGGAGCCATTTCCGGCGGCACCATCATCAAGAACGCCCAGAGTGCCACCTATCTGCCACCCACGGCAAATAGATGATCACTCGCGTGAACTCGTAGCAACAATTTTTATGTACAGTGATGCAATAGTCAATGGTTTTTTTTTTTGAAAGCATAAATAAATTTTTAACGAAATAGAAGAATATAAATGAAGATTACTTTTAATTTAGCGGAAATTAAACTATAGACAGACATCTAAACAAAATCTTCCAAAGCATACGCAATTATATATTGCCTACAAATATAGACCACCCAGGGTTTCCTTTAATGTAGTCTGATTTTTCTACTCTTTTAGAAGGTTGAATGATTTCTACACTTAAACACATTTTGGTCCAAAAAAAAAAAAATATTATAAAAAAAATGTTTGTTGGGGTCCTAAACTTATTCGTGACAAATAAAATTGAAACTCTTTTTATGATATTTAAAACATGTACAAATGTTGTTTTGGTTCAAATCTTAAAGATTTGTCACATTAAATGATATTATTAAATAATTATTGTGTGTAAAAAAATAAAACTACATCATTTCAAAAGAATATTGTTTGCAATAAGTAATTATTCATTATTTATAACTGTATTAGATTTATTTGTATCAAGTTTAATCAAGGAATATAAGGATGTTGATAATCTTATGTTAAAACAACCAAGTTTGTATTTCGAATACAAAATTAAGACTCTATTATAATCGTTCTTTTTATATTCCCATTAAAACCTATTTAAATTAAAAAGATGCTTACCTTTTCAGTGTGTACCCAGTTTTTTTAAATGTTTCTAAATTACGAAAACATGTGATGTACATATCGTTAGACCCAATAGCTTTAATAATTTAATCTTAAAAGAGTTCTTTTAATTTTTGTCAATTTCAGTCACACTTTAAACGAGGAGCCTTAAAGTATGTTATACATTTTATGTACAAGTTCAATGAACGTATAAAAATTGAATATTAAGATTATTTTCTTATAGAACCTAGCAATTTAAACATTATAAAATGACATAAGCCCAAATAATAATATACATCATCAAAAAAAAATAAAACTTTATAGCGCAGAGGATATTTACAAAGCTCTAAGATTATGCCATAATTTGAGGTTTTTTTATGCATTATAACCACCAACACAAAAGATAACCAATCGAAGTACTCACCCACTGCGTTGATGGCTCGTTTCAGGAGCAGATCGGACTGGCTCTTGTCCAGGGAATCGATCTCACGGCAACTCCGATACAGACTGCTCACCGTGGACTCCACGGAATAGGCACCCTCGCCAGAATTTGGCAGCATCGATATAAAGCGATTCAGTTCATTGAGTTCTGCGAAATGGCATGTAAAATGAATAATACCTATTGAATATAAATACACCGCAGCTCACCCTGATACTCATTGTACGTCTCGTAGTTCCACTCGCCGCGTTTGATCACAAAGTAGTCGTGATTGGCATAGTCGCTGGCAAAGTTGCCGCAGGCCCACTCGTACGTCTCGTGGCACGGACTCTTCGAGGTGTTGGCCCAGAGGAGCAGCTGCCGGCTGCTCTCCACGCACTCCTTCTCCAGGCAGAGTGGCGCCCGCAGATAGAAGGGCACCTCCGGCCAGAAGGCCAGCAGCAAAATGATGATCAGCAGGAGCAGGGCGCACAGGCAGGCGGTGGTCACGTACAGGATGCGCCGCTTGCGCGACAGGCTCATCAGCGCGTCAAAGGATCGTCGGCCTGGAAGCAGCAAGGCTGTCATCGGGCAATGGCCAAGGATACGAAAATCGTGAGTATTAATGAAATGAGGATGCAACACTAACTTAAAATATATGGGCATTTCCACGAAAAAACTCAATCGAGTTTGATTGATTTTAATATTAGAAAAACACTAAAATTTTCTTAAAACATCACATTTGCGTTCATTCCTAATTGTTCCGCTAAAATATATGGCCAACTATTTATTTCAGTAAACAATTTTTTAAATATTTGTTCAATTTGTATGGCCTTTATAAATTTTTTAGAACGCTTTATTATCAAAAACTAATAATCATTACTTTATAATCAAAACTATTTGTAAAATTTCTAAATAAATTAATTTTTAGGCAAAAGAAAAATATAACAAATATTGTTAAAAGTAACAAAATTGGACAAAGCTGCTTTTTAATAATAATCCAATAGGCATTCAAAAATCAGATTGAGTTGAAGATATTTTTTTAATCCTCAATCTCAACCTACATTTGCTATGCTTATTAAAGTTATTTTTTAAGAGTTCCTTTAAATTATAGAATCCAAATAATGCGATTTGTATACTTAAGTTGATATTATAGATTAATATATATTTTTAAAGAACATTGAGCGCAACATTTAAATGTGAAACTAAACTGTATTGTAACTTTGGAGAGGGTAATATAATTTGAGTCAGGATTATTAAAAAAATATATGAAAAAAATATAACCTCGCATTTGTTTTTAAATATATTTAGATATCTAGTAGTGGTTTATTATTACAGAACGATCGATTTATGCATGGATAGCATAATAATATAAAATATCTCGATATATAGTAATGGCTTATTGTTTCAGAATTACTGGTTTAAATTTAAAAAAATTAATTTATACTATGCAATAGCTGCAGGGTATATAAGCTTTGGATGTATCAAGTTTGTTTCCTTTCTTGTTTTAAATTTTACATTTAATTTAATAAGGTAGGTTTGTTTGAAATAAAAAACAAAACATTCTTAAATCTTGTTCATGCTTCAGCTCCACCCTGTTTGAACTTAATGATTTTGAATGGAAAATGAATGGATATTGATGACAGATCCTCACCTCGCAATCCATTGGCCGAGGGATGCGTGGAGTTGGGTGTGATCGCCGCTGGAGTCCTGCCGCCGGCTCCACCGCCACCTGGCACCTCGTTAAGGGCATCCTGTCGCGCCGCCTCCAGATCCTTGGGCGTCAGATGGGAGCCGTCGTCCATGTGCAACTTCTGCTGATTGGTGGTCAGCGGAGCCGTCTCGCTGCCCTCGATCTGCTGCAGCTGCTGCTTGCCCCCAATCTCGTCCTGGCTGTTGTGCAGCTTAAAACTGCGGTCATCCACCTCGTCGATGGCGCAGATCGTCGGCTTGTACTTGCCCTGATTGATGGCCATTTTGGATGATATTCCCCTCGATTTTCCCTAGCTGGTGCTAGTCGCCTCTCGCGGATCTCTTCGTGTCGTCTCCCCTTCAATTCAGGTGGTTCGGCATTTTTAATCAGTTAGTAGGTAGCTCTGCAAGTGAAAGAGAGAATACAACAAGGAAATCATTCACTATTTCTCAATGCGAAAAATACACCGAATTCCAGACGGCTTAACCGTCTTGATAATCAAAAGATTACCTTGAGACATGATATACGGGGCTATACGCTCGTAGACCCCATACACCCAACCACCCATGTACCTCTGGCAATAAAGAAACCTTTTCGTTATGTGGAGCATCGGAGATAAGTGAAAATTGCCCAGAGATAGCAGCCACTTGATGTCTCAGATACACAGCCGAGGTCAAAAAAATGGCACTAAATAGTTGTTAGAAAAACGTGTAAATGTGCAAATATATGGGACATATGTGACATACATAACATATAATGTTATTTTGTAGGCATTGTTAAATAAATTAAATGTGCTAGTTCAATATTTTAAATCAATTATTGTATTTTTTGTAGCGTTTGTCATTCCTTTAATATTTGAAACAAAAAAATAAATGTATGGTGTAAAAAATTAAAGTTTGGTAATTAAAAACAAATATTTGACATTGGATTTTTACAGTGATATGTGGGTTACATTTACAAAAAATTATTTATTTTAAATGTTTAAATTAAAACAATTATATTACAAGATACACCGCAACTGTTTCAAAGCGAATAAGTACATAAGATCGGCAGATATATATATCTATCTTTAGCCGCATATATGTTGCATGCATTCTTGTTCAACATTTGACTTCTTTTCAATTTTAAATTGACAACAATTGCTGGCAATTTGCACTGGCTAAAGTCTTCGACTGGCAAAAATATATATCCGAATAAGTGGGAGGGAGAAATCCAAGAGAAAGGAAAAGAGACAGAAAGTCATTTGTCTGGAGCTTTATTTTGCGACAAGCATAAATTTCTATTGAAAGACGTGCAAATAATTAAAAATGAAGCGGCGTCTCAGCAGTCTTAAAATTCAACTAGGTTAATTGGTAATTGCACGAAAAATCTGTCTAGCCAATTAATTAAAGTTTTTTGGTATTCATTATAGAATAAATATTTTGGAAAGTTCAAAAGGTTTAGAAACTGTAAGGAATAAATAAATATTACTAGATTGACTGGGAATTGTTGTGAAAATCGTTCAGACCATGTATTCTACTATTTTATAGCCTTGTACTGCATTTTGTTACAGATGGATTGGTCTAATCAATGGATGTGGCACGATCTTTAAATGGTATCTATTTGAATTGGTAGGCTGCTTTAGTTTCGCTTCGCCGACCGACAGAGGGCGTCACTTGCCTTTGTTTCTCTGTGGTTATGCTAGACTTGAAATAGTTTTTCCAGCTTTTGTTTTCCCTGTGAAATCGTATAGCATGTTTGTCATTTAATCTGCGAGGAAAGCAGCCAATTCACCCACACAAAAAAAGGGGAGGCAGCAGGTTAATTATGAAACTGCAATGCACGCGAGAGTTTATGAAGCGCAATTTGAGCATCAGCACATGATGAGCAAGTTGCATGGCTAGCAGGTTGTGCTATACATTTTTCATAAATAATTATTTACTAATATTATGTGTATGCAAATTTAATTGTTTGATTTAGTAATAATGATGAAATTCTCTTAAAAACATTAGTGTAAAATATTTATAATTAAATAGAAATATACCTTGCAATTCTCTCAAGTTCGCATTCATTCCTTTTTTTTATGGTTTGGTAGGCAAGCTCTTATTCTCTTTCTATATAAATGTTATCTGTTTTTGAAAACAGTCAACTAAGATTACTGTTTTGTGAATCATAATTAAATTTAATTAAAAGAACCCTCAGCGCAAAGGCATTTTTAAAATTTCCGATATTCAATCAAGATTATATTTTTCAAGCCCCTGCTAATCTCTAGAGCCCCCAAAATAGCGATAAGTTGTGGTCAGTTGTGAGGATCCGGCTAAAAAAAAAAGTAAGGGAAATAGAACTGAAAAAGAGCAATGAAGACTGCTATTGCTTATCTTATCGAGTTGAGATTATTGCCTAATACATTGCTCATTTCTAGGCGTTGCTACTAAGGCCTTCTCCCCGTTTTTGCCCCTGATAAGTCTAACTTTTATATATTTCACGGTTAGCTTAAAACAATTTTGTAAAATTCTTTAAGATTATTTTATAGGTTGCCTAAGTGTTTAATTAAAATATTAAATAGAATTTTTTGTGGGGAAAATTCGGTACCTCATAAACATTTATCTTTGTATTATCTCGGACTTTATCTGCATAGCCTAATATGGCCACTTGAGGAACTGAAGGTTGCGAAGGGTTGGGTGTTACTCGGCTATCTCAGGTTGTTGAGTAATGCTGAGAGAACACTTAACCCCATACTACTTAGAAACTATATTAAGCGATAAGATCTTTACAAGTCACATAAGAAGTCACATAAAGATACACCTGGATGATACACTAAAAGATGCTAAGATCTAATTCCTTTATGGACAGAGTATTCAATGAAAGAGAACAAAAATTTTAAGTACACAAATAGTACCTTGGAGTTTTGTGTTGGTTTAGGTTCTTACACTGCTGTTTAATGCTTCCGCATAATTTAATCGAAATTTCTATACTTACTTTCAACCCTTTTTGCTAGTCATATTTTTGCAGTTTTTTTTTTAAAGTTTTTTTTTTGTGCGAAAACGAGTTGTATTTCTCCGTTTTTATGGGACACTTAAGCTGCTCAAAGAACTTTTGCCGCTGTGGCAAATTTTCAAAAAAGAACAAACTATTGGGGACACACGCTCCATATGTGCAGCAGTAATACAAGCCCCAAACAGAGCTCCATTTCATCGGTCTTTATCAAGTTGCAATTGCTTTGATTTTGCTTTTTTTTGTCAGAAGTCTGATTTATGCTTATTTGGCTTGATTCGATTATGGGGTCGCAGGGGGGTGATGATTACAAAGCCGACTTAAGCTGAAACTGAAGCAGAGTTTGTCTCAGCCACTAGAAAATATTAAGAAGCTGCGACGTCATTTAGTATGGGGTGGATTCTGTATTATTATTCTTATTCTCGAGCGAAGCGCAATTGAAAGTTGAGACGCAGTTCGATTGGGGATGTAAGATAAGTGAAGAGGTGTGGAAAATTCCCTGGCAGTCGGAGATAAAATGACTTCAATAAAATCAAAGCATTGAGGGGGGAGCTCAGTCAGTGCGAGTCAGCGTTTTTTTTTTTTTTTTTTTTTTTGAAATAATCATTTTTGTTTTGTAGAAAATGATTCTTGCTTGTATCACATTTCCTTCTCGATACCTAAAATATTTTAAACAGGCTTCTTTGGCAAACATACGTGTTCAATTTACACAAGGCACTTTTCATTTGAGAAATTTTTTTAAAATGGTATTGTCATCTTTACAATTAAGAACCAATAAATCTTCACAGAATGAAATGAAGATATTATTTATTCTCAGCATATGTTTTGTATTCACTTTTCGGCTTTAATATTTCCGCTCCCCGCCTTCGTAAAAATCGGTGTTTCTTTTGTGGATCCAAAAAGTGACTTTCCCCTCCTATTTATTTCCTTTCCAGTTCGGGTTACGGTTATGGTTACCATATTTGAACATGCCCGGCGCATAAATCATGACCGACCATATAAATCTCAACAGATAACAAACAAAAAGTAAAGATAGATAGGGAGGGCCCATAAATTTGCTGACCAGTTTGGCAGGCATTAAAAAATAATACTGGGAATTATAAAATCATACTTTTCGCCTTATTCTGACAATTTTGACGTGCGCTAAACAGATATTAGCCATACAAAATAGTACAGGGAATTAGAAAATCAATTTGACTTTGTGGCTAATTGAGTGTGGCGTATTTTGACAGCGATTTGTTCACCCAACCCGCCGGGCCTAATTTATATATTTTTTGTTCCCCGCTATTGACATTTAATTTGAGTTAATGGCACGTCGATCGTCGCTTGTATTATCAATAGTGTTGATTGGGCAGCTTTGGGTGCGATGATAGCCTTGTCGCACCCCCGAAACCACCCACCACCCATCGCAATCAGTTGTTAAATGTGTCAACAATTTGTCGTCAACTAGTCGAAGCCACTAAAAAGTCGACAAATTGAGAACTGCAGGTCGAGGGGAAACAGAAAATGTTTGCTTATGCAACTTCGCTTTCGAACGAGCAAACACTCTAAACATGAAAATGTAATTAATTGAGCCGGCAGAGAATGCTTGCAGCTATTTTGCACAATCGGTACAAACAAAATGAGTAAAAGCTTAAGCTGCATATTTGGTTATAATTTTTGTTTACAAACCATTTATTAAAGATTTGGATGTATGTATGTACATTTAAGGTAATAAAATAGTTAATGTATCATTTGTTCTATAAACTATTTAAATATTACAAACCTGTTCTACCAAACGTTCACAAGCAATTATCTTTCAATCTTGTTTAAAATACTTGATTTTAGTTTTTAGAGTAGCACTTTTATTAAACATCCAAAATTTGGGATCAGTTGTTTTGAAATTATTAAAATACTTAATAACTTTTAATGATCTAAAAAGAGTATTATATTGATTTTTAGAAAAGTAGCCAAAGCTACTTAAAAATTTATTAAAACCTAAGAAACTGCATCAAATCATATTTTATTAACCAAGTCGGTGAGTCATTAAGCTAAGCTATCTCTTTCCGATCCTAGCTTCCGTATTCAAAACCCACTCGAGCGCAAAGTTGAATCCGTAAAACGTTTAATGGAAAAAGGTGCGGTTAAGGTTAGCTTTTCGAGTGTTTTATTTTTTGTTCGATGAACAAAAAAGTGCGTAACGAGCGACGCGGAGACAATGACGAAGTGCCGAATGCGGGCGAAGGTAAAAAAGAAAGGTACAAAATACGGGGGAGTTTTGGGGATTTAGTGGACCCAATTGCTTTCGAGCGTGAGCATAACAATGGGGTCTACAATAAAAAAAAACAGCGGGTTCACTTGCACATGTTCAAAATGCAATTCATAACGGTAATCCAAAAAAGAAGTGGGACAAAACGGAAGCAGAGGAAAAAAAATATAAGCACCATTAAAAACCATCAATTTTGGTCTGGAAAATGGTAACAGGAAGCACTTAAAATTATATAATTATCGGCAAAATAAAACAAATTAGAAAACAAATTATTGAAAGGGAGAAACTAAACTAAATTAGCTTGATTAATTGACTGTATATAAAAATGTCTTTCTATCTTCTAGGAATTGTAAAGATTTTATGAACTAAAGCATCAACTTTTATACAAACAAGATTAAACTGTATTCAGTTCTTTAAACTTTGAAAATAATAACCATGAGATACAATAACATTGTTCCTTACTTTGTTGTACCTTAACTTTTGTTGATTTAATTCCTATATTCTTATAGATTTGTTTTACGTTTGTGGATTACGACAACTGAATAATTTCCAATCATGAGGTAAAATCTAAAGATTCCTGCCCAAGATCAAGGTGATTTACGGTTTACTCAATGTCACGGCTAATTACTAATTATGATTTGTTGTTGTTTTCGGGACGCACGTTCTTACGCATTAATTACGGGAATTTTCGGAAACAAAAATAAAAGAATTGACACGCAGGCGCAACACACACACATACACGTTCACAAGCGCATTCAGGGGGGAAGGAGAAGGAAGAGACTGAAAAAGAGAGAGCGACACAGAATTGTCGTTATTGCTGTTTATGCGATTACACGAAAAGAGATCACGATATTTTATTCAACAACATAAAAATGTGTTCGAAATTGCAAGTTAAAATTTCTCAAAACAATAAATGATCATAAATTTCGTTGAGTCTTAAAATAAATCTCTTTAAAACTGAAGCCATATTTGCTGTTTTAAGAAGAAGTACACGTTTCTGTCCATATCATCAATAACAGCCATTCAATGTTTGTGCAAAACAAACGCTGTTTGAACATTATTTGTCGCAATTAGGTGACAAAATTCGTGATCGTAATACCGATCGACGTGAGAACGAAGTATCTGATCGTTTTTTTTATTTTCTTTTTGTTTTTGCTTTGCCACTTGCAAAACCGGTTCTACCGGCATTTCATACACACAAACACACACACACTGCGACACTTTTCCACCTTCGAACAACAACAAAAAAAACGGTGGCTTGAAGTGCGCTTACATTTACTCTCACCCATGCACACACACACACAAGATGGGAAATTCCTTTAATGCAGAAGGAAAATCGCTGGATTTTACCTTTTTGTTTATAGCTCATTTAGCATTCCAAAATTTTAGCATGGCGCCACGATTAAAACAGATATTTGTATTTCCGAAACTCACACTCGAAAAAAAAACAACAAAACAAACAAGCGCGGATTTTTGGAGAATTGCTTTGAATTTTTACGCGCTCTGCAACAACAATAAGCGAATAAGCCGCTATGTTCGCCCCTCAATGAAAACAGGGTTGTCCTGGGTTTTTATTTGATTGTAGTACTATTTGTATTTGTGTTTTTGGTTTAAGTTTTTTTTTTGTAGTTTTTCGCGGCGATGGAACGATTTCTTATATTTAAACGGGGAACGACGGAAAGCAAATGATTGCAGTTAAATCTAGAGGTGACAAAACGTCGATGGTATAATCGATGACTTCGACGGTATGTTCTCAAGAAATCGGTAATATCGAAAGATGTTGTGCCTTCTCTCACACTTTGCTAACTGCGGAGTATGTCTTCGATATCTGGGGTATGTCTTCGCTACCTGGGGAGTAATAATAATTTAATTTAACTAAATAAATGACATCTGGACTCCGTTTTATTTTACAGATATATTTTTTATTTCAAAAATGTACCAGCGGTGTGTCTTTCAGCAATAAGAGTCATTTACCATTATGATTAAACAAAAATAATGCTACTAAAATCAGTTGTTATTGCCATTAAAGAAATAATGCCAAACAATTAATTACCTTTGAAAAATAACTGCTAAAGAAAAGTAGTGCTTATGATTAAACAATTTAACGCTAATCAAATAAAATGCACTACTTTTGACAACAACAGATGTACAAAACAATGTACTACTTCTGAAATAAATTAATGAAAAAATTACTTATTTAAATTAAATTTATGCTTTCATTAAAGTTCTTCGTACTTAATATTTTATATATTTTGAAACGAAATATTTATTTAATATAAAAGAAATAAAATTAATATGAAGTGAAACACATTTTGACTTAAATACAACACCTCTCGGGGCTAAATCGGTACCGAAATTATTTAACTCAAAGTGTAAGTGTATTAAAACACTATGTTTTTCTCTGGGTGTAGATATGCGAATATGTTTTAATTATTTTGTTGCTATGTTTGCTTAAGAAATTAATATTTCTTTTGCTGCTAAAATAAAATAGGTACAAAAGTAAACATTTTTTAAGGTTGTAAATTTCTCCTTTCCCAAAGCTTTGTTTTTGCTGTTTTTCCTTTTGAGCTAAGTTTTTCCCCCTATAAGTGGGCTTTTCTTTCAAATTGGGACTAACAAAATGTTGGTTGGTAAGGGTTCAACAACAATTATGTTGTTCACTTTTATATTAGTTCAAAGCATCAATCTTTTTTTTAGCCCCCTATTTTATTTGGATGGTTGTTATCTGTTATATTTATAAAAATATACTATAAATAGTGGTTGGTAAGGGTGCGAAGACCCAAATAACCTTTTATACAATCGCTGTTAGTTATAAAAAGCTAAACACAATTTGGATTTTTTAGAACAA
Source organism: Drosophila gunungcola (assembly GCF_025200985.1). Taxonomy (NCBI): domain Eukaryota; kingdom Metazoa; phylum Arthropoda; class Insecta; order Diptera; family Drosophilidae; genus Drosophila; species Drosophila gunungcola. The sequence goes on from NW_026453241.1 coordinate 297,930, forward strand.
CATTTTATGTTTTGTATATCATATTTTAAGCTTAATTCTAAACTTTAATTTTTTTCCAACCCACTATTTTATTTGGAAGTTTTTTATCTACTATAAATAAAGTTTACTGGCTTGTAATGGTGCAAGATCTGAAATTACCTTAATGAAATGGCGCTGTTAGCTAATAAAAGTTGAAAACAAGTAAAATAATTTTGAGAACAATATTTTATTGTTTTTATATCATTTCTTGAGCTTGATGCAAAACTTCAATCTTTTTTTCCAGCCTCCTAAATAACTCGCAAGTATGTTATCTATTAGTTATATAATAAGTATACTATAAATAACAGATATTAGTTTGTAATGTGGCAAGATCTTAAATTGCCTTAGCTAATAAAATCTGAACCCAATTGAGACTTTTTTTGGAAAACATTTTATATTTTGTATATAGTTTAAAGTCGTTTATTGTAGGGGGGCGAGATCTAAAATAACCTTAAAAATTGCCTTGTTGCCATAAAAAGCTGTACACAATTTTGATATTTTTTAGAACACCTATATCGTTTCCTGAGCTTCATGCAAAACTTCGACCGTTTTTTCCAACCCCCTATTTAACTTGGAAGTGTGTTATCTATTGACCGTATAAGAAATATACTATAAATAAAATATGTTTATTGGTTAGGGTGCGAGTTCTAAAATTACCTTAATAATATGGCGCTGTTAACTATAATAAGCTGAACACAATTTAGATGTTTTTACTTATTATAAATAATATACTTGTATATCGTTTCTAGCTTCCTATTTTCAACTAAATATGTTATGTTATTTATGTTTGTATGTTATCTTAATAATAACACAGAAAAAAATCCGTTATCCTTCAAAAAGTTTTCGTTTAATGAACTGAATTCCAAAAAAAAATCTTAATTTTATCCTGCGGTTGGAAATAATTTGTTGGGGTTGCAAATTCCTAATTTCCCAGTGCTTTTTTTCATCGTGTTTTTTTAAGGGATACATTTTTAGCCTTTTAAGTTGCCAATTCAAGTTGGGACTTCAAAAAAGTGCTTATTAAGGGAGTGAGATCTATAAATACCTACATTTTATATCGCCGTTGGCTATAAAAAGCTGGACGAAATTTAGATCTTTTTAAAACAACATTTTATGTATTGTATATCTTTCTTGCCTTGTTTTTGCGATCTGTCTCTCGCTAGTATGAACTGTTGTCTAAAAGAAACAACATATTTAGATATTAAAAAATGTGATTTTTTATTGAACATTCATTTTTTTTTGCAAAAATGTATTGTTGGACAATAATATTATTTAACAAACATAGTAAGCATTGACCTTAAAGAGAGTGGATTCGTTTTGAAAAAGAACCAAACCATTTGACATTAGACAAAAAGGTCGCTAAAATTCGTTTTTTTTTACAAGCGGAGTTTCTTACCACCAAGCCACCTATGGGAAAAATCAGAAATTGAAGCGCCACCTTTCCATCAAATAAGCGTTAGCGCCGCCTATCTCTCATTACTTGAATAGACGCTGCTAGGTGGCGCCACTGCTTTATCGATTATTTGTGAAATTTTAGCTTGGTGGCGCTACTGAAAGCCACTCACAAGAACAAAAATCATAAAATAGTACTGCCGCCACCTAGCAGCGCCTATCAAGGACATCCACAAAAAAATAATACAAAAAAAGAGACTAATTAAGCTGCAATACTGGGTCGCGAAAAATGTACAGCTTTTCATGTGTCAAAGGACATTTTGGAAAATTAAAGAAACCCTTGGAAATTTCAGTTTTTGGTGGAAACATTTTGTATGCTTACTAAAATGAGTAAACCGATTTTGTGAAAAATATTTTCCTTGTCTCAAGTTCAGCTAAAATTTGATAAAAATCCTTTGAGAGCTTTAAAAAAATAGACAGCTTGAAGCTTAATCTTTCTCAATTATTGTTAAGACTTAGTTAGAAATAACTTAACCAGATAAGGATTTTTTGATATATCCGCTGGGGAACAATAAATCAACAAAACATACTGTCAAAAAATGTAAATAAATTTAAGGAACACTTAACTACATTAAGTTGAATTAAATATTAGCCATTGAAG